>NC_037544.1:2044557-2064298 GCF_001531365.2 Cynara cardunculus var. scolymus
ATTAATTATATAATTTATAAAATAGTTAATAAATGTTGTAGTGGGGACCACTTTTGAAAGTGTAGGTGACGTGGCACAGTTGAAAGTGTTGTAGGTGAATTGCAGGTGTGTGGAAGATAATTGCAAAAGCTGATGTGGCACAATTGAAAGTGTAAATGGATTGCAGGGATGTGGATGGTCTAAGGGTGCCATTAGCTTCCCCCCAACATTATACTCTGAAAAAAGTTTGATTTTACATATTATTTAATAATAATACTAAATGAATTGGAATTTTTTTAATTGTTCATTAATATACCAATATTAATAAAACTAACAAAATACAATTTATTTCGCTAACATTTTTAAAACTTATGTATTTTTTGAAGGAAAAAAAAGAATTGTTACGTTTTTTGTTTAAAA
The DNA here is from genome assembly GCF_001531365.2 of Cynara cardunculus var. scolymus. Lineage (NCBI taxonomy): Eukaryota > Viridiplantae > Streptophyta > Magnoliopsida > Asterales > Asteraceae > Cynara > Cynara cardunculus. Next base: position 2,044,957 of record NC_037544.1, read on the forward strand.
TAATTACGACATATAAATATTAAATTAATTAGATTTTTTTGAATTATTCATTAATATATCAATATTAACACAACTTGTAGAGCACAATTTATCTCTAAAATTAAAAAAATAACTAAAAAAATACGTATTTTTTGAACAAAATAAAATAAGAAGTATTATCTATTTTAAAAAAAAAAATAGATATCTTGAAAATAATATATATCACATATATTTATAAAAAAAAATCTTTATTTATACTATATTATAAAGTATTTGTCAAAAACTCTTAAAAACTATTTTTTATGCATGAAGTACTGTATATTGATGCATATTACCTAAAATTTCAGATTACAAGTTAATTATGCACAAGTACAACTTATGAAAGCTATATGTTTAAATTCGTGTAACTAACTGCGGATAAACATAATCAAATAGAGGATAAACATCTCATTTTAAAATATAAAAAATCTAAACTATAATTAGGATAATTATCGAGTTCTAACAAAATAATTCATTATTATCGTTATAAGAAAATTATATTATTAAACCAAATATAAATTACTTTGTTATTGAATATAAATTAAATTATAATATATTATATTATAAAGCATTTAATAAAAACTCTTAAAAACTATTTTGTATGCATGAAGTATTGTACATTAATGCATATTACTTAAAATTTCAGATTACAAGTAAATTATGCACAAGTACAACTTATTAATGCTCTATGTTTGAATTCGTATAACTAACTGCATATAAACATAATCAAATAGAGGATAAACATCTCATTTTAAAATATAAAAAATCTAAAATATAATTAGGATAATTATCGAGTTCTAACACAATAATTCATTATTATCTTTATAAGAAAATTATATTATTAAACCAAATATAAATTACTTCGCTATTAAACATAAATTAAATTATAAAAAATTGAATTAAAAATTAAACAAAAAATAATGAATTTTAAATAGTTAATTAGATACTAATATCGATATATTTTTGTCAAAATCACATAATACCATATTATAACATCGACCGAGATAAAAAATAAAATGAAATATTAAAATCAAAAAGTATCTCGCTGCATTGCGCGAGTACCCTTCTAGTAATATTTAATTTGCCTACAATTTAAAAAGTGAAATGTTTTTCTTTTAAATCATAATAATAAAAAGTAAAAATTATTGAAAATAAATTGAAATATATATATATATTTTTAATTTTAGTCATATCATCAAAATGATGTGTCATCCACTTCGTCTCTTTTAAGTCAAAGAAACAAAAAAGAAGTAAGGGGTTAACCGATTTAAAAAGTAGCATGTCATCTATTTATATAACCGATAGATTTTTCAAAATATGATACATTAATAAAAAACAATTTTAAAATACATTACTGTAACAAAAAAAAATGAAAATATAATATTATAATAAGTAAATTAATAAAAATAGTTTATTATTTCATTCATTTAACTTAATAACAATAATAATAAAATAATATACGTATTTAAAACAATTTAATATTATATATATATAAGATTATAAAAACTCCGTATCATATTAATATTTAATTTATAGATGCCAACTTTATTAACCTCTATTCTTTAGTGTTCTAGATAGGGGTGCAAATAATGCGAGTCGAGCTCGAGTATCACTATACTCGACTCGAACTCGAAACCTGATTTTCAAGCTTGAACTCGACTCGAAAAATCGCAAGTAGTAAAAATCAAAGCTCGTCTCGAATTTGATAAGTAATTCTCAAGCTCGAACTCCAACTCGAATCAAACTCGAACTCTAATCAAGCTCGAATCTAGCTAAAAAATAAGCTCGAATTGCAACTCAAATCGAGTTTGAACTCGAACTCAAACCAAACTCACCTATTGAAATTTATGAAATTTTAAGGTTTTTTTCTTATAAATTTAAAAACTTAAGGATGTTCTCTTAGTTTTTATAAAACTAAAAGAATTAATTTCAAACTTCATCATAAAAAAGACAAAGTTACAAATTTCATTCACCTCCCTCTTTTTTTATAACATATTTTATTATTTCCTTTACCGTCTCTCTTCAATGTGGGGACAATTTCACTAACCCCTTTATAGTTTTTCTTTGTCTTTTTTAAATGTGATTTTAATAAAAAAATGATTGATTAATTTTTATAATAAAAAATGTATAATTTTGTTTAAATATCTAAAAATATAAGACATTTTTATTATTTATAATTTACAAATTTTATAATAAAAACTGATTATATTTTATAACTAATTATATATAAAATAATCGAGTATCTCATGAGCTTTTCTAGTCGAGTATTGGGTAGCTTGACTCGACTCGTTAATATGTCGAGCTCGAGCTCGAGTTTGAGCCGAGCCTATTCGAGTCGAGTGTTGACCAGACTTTGACCGAGTCGATCTCGAATAGCTCGCGAGTTGTCTCGTATCATTTACACCCTTAGTTCTAGTGGTAGGTTGGAGATGAAAACACTTTTATTTTTATGTTTTAGTGTTGGGTTAGAGATGTTCTAACAGATTATTTAAAATGGAGAATCAAAACTCAAAATTCAAATAAATTTATTTTCATCTCCAACAACTTTCTCATTTTATAGATTTTCAATATAAATTATATTATTAAAATATTCGATATTTTTCATAAAAAAATATTATATCTCTCTCATATATATTTAATTTCAAAGATTTTTATTGGTAGAATTTTTTTTTCTTTTTACAATAACTATTTTTTAATTTTTTTTAAATTTGGGGAATTTCACCATCTATATTTTTTACTTTTTCCATTTTAAAGAATCTATTAAAAGAAAAAATACTCATAATTACATCTTATTAATGAATTACTTTAAACAATTATAAACATAATATTTATATATAAATACAATTCCTAATTCATACACATTTTTACTATCATACAATACATTTTTATAATAAATAATCATCATAAATATTTATTTCAAAATTAATCATAATTAATTGATTAATAAATTGTCAAAAATATTTACATTTATATTAAATGTTGTAATTTTTAAATTACCATAATTGTTGAAATGTAAGGAACCGTTTACCTAAATGCTTACCCAGTAAGCATTTACTGTTAGAAGTCAACACTATAATTTATTTTATAGGGTAAAATTATAATACATTAAAATAATATCATATGCAACAATTTACCCGGGTAAGAGTCGGTACCCTCATTTACTAAATAAGATTCTACATCTTTATCATTGCTTTTATTAGGTAAATTTTTTGACCCTTATTATATTCATCAGATAAACGATCCCTAATAATATTTATATTTATTTTGGATAATAAAAAAAAAATGGGCGAAAAAGAGTTCACTACTTCTCTCACTAGAACCCCCCCATCTTATATACAACAATCTATAGACGCCGGACCTCCTCTTCCTTCTCTCTCTAAATCCCCTAAAAGGCACAGAGATCTATCAACCCTCGCTGACCTTCTTGTTTTCTCGATCAGGGTCTCTATTTTCTCCAAAATCAGTCTTCATCTGTTCTTTCAATTTCTGGTAATACCGTTTGCTTCTTTTCATTTCGTTAATTTCTAACTGTTACTAGTTCTTTTCAATCTTACCCCCTTTTCAGTTGATTCATCGTTTTTATCCAATTTGATCTTGATCCGTTTCGATAATCTAGGTTAATTGATTAATCCTTGTTGAATCGGATCTGGGTTTTGTGAATTTTGGTTTACTTAATGTGTTGGAAGAAACCCTTGTGCAACCCACGATCTTGGTTTCGATTTTATTGAATTGTGTTTTAATCTTGGTGTATGAATGCATGCGAATGAAGTTCTATGTGTTTTGATTGAGTATATTGAATGATTTATGGACTTTATATACTCTGATTTCTGATTTATTTGTATGTGATTACTGGATCTTGTTGTGTTGGGGATGATGAACATGGTTGATTAGTGACAGATGGCTGTTTTTAATTGGTTTCTATGATGTATTTGATAAAATCAGAGAACAGTTTGGTAATTAGTATCATTTAGTTTTATTAATTTCATACCAAATGATCTTAGAAGAGGCTCCTTTTTTTATTCACGATCATCTTTTTCTTGAATTTATGAACTTTTCTCCGCAAATTGGTGTTTTTGGAGCTTGTAAAGTTTAGAATTCTGTTTAATTTCAAGTAAGTGGACATGGAAGAGATTCTAGATATTGATTTCATGCCCAGTGATGCTGAAGGCCACTTAGAAGTGGCTCTTTTCTTGATTCGAGATCATATTTTTCTTGAATTTTAAAATTTTTATCTGCAAATTGGTGTCTATGGAGCTTGTAAAGTTCAAAATTCTGTTTAATTTCAAGTAAGTGGACATGGAAGAGATTCTAGATATTGATTTCATACCAGTGATGCTGAAGGACACTTAGAAGTGGCTCTTTTCTTGATTCAAGATCATATTTTCTTGAATTTATGAACGTATTCTTAGTAAATTGGTGTTTATGGAGCTTATAAATAGTGGATTCTAGATATGTATGTTATCATTTCTTGATTCAAAATCATATTTTTATTGAATTTATGAAGATTTCTCTGTAAAATGGTGTTTATGGAGCTTATAAATCTTGAATTCATTTCTATAGTAATGAAGTGTTATCTTCTCTACAAATTGGTGTTTATGGAGCTTATAAATAGTAGATTCTAGATATGTATCTTATCTTTTCTTGATTCAAAGTATCATTTTTATTGAATTTATAAAGATTTCTTTGTAAAATGGTATTTATGGATCTTGTGAAGTTATGAATTCAGTTCTTTAATCGATCGGGTGTTTTATCTTGCCCATTTGGCTGAGCCATTTGTTCTTCCTGTTTCAGGGTCTTTTTCGTTTCTAAGGTTATTTAAGTTATCGTATCTTGAAAAAAATCATGGGTATCGATGGAGTGGAGTCTGAGTTGGCCCATGTGGCTGTGGAGAATGGGAAGAAAGAGATCGGTCTTAATGGACATGTTGATGAAAATGAATCCGGTACTCACGGGAATGAATCAGTGCGAGTAGAAACCACCCCAGATACGAGCTTTCCAAAGGACGCAGTTGATGAGTGGCCTGAAGCAAAAGTGTTCCATTCGGTTTATTTTGTTAAATACCGAACAGTTGAAGACCAGAACTTGAAGGCTAAACTTGATTTGGCTGATAAGGAGCTTAGAAAGCTTAATCAAGCCCGTGATCCGATTACTGAAAAACTGAGGGCAAAAAGGGTAAGACGTTATAAATCGAGACTTTTGAACTTATGCTTTAACGATTGTTTAGTTACGTATGTTAAATGTGTTTATATTTTTTTAGACTGAACGGGCACAAGTAATAGGGCAATTGAAGGCATTAGTTGAAGAGAAAAACCATTTCCGGACGATTATGGATGACAAGAGAAAAGAAATCGAACCTTTGCAGCAGGCATTGGGAAAGTTGCGGGGACCAAGAGATGCGAATAGAGACAATAGAAGTTTCATATGCTCTTCTGAGGGAGAGCTCAATGATGTTGTAAGCCCGGTTTTAGAAATCCATTTCCATAGAAATAAAATGCTCAAAGTTTCTTCATTTTTTTTTGACTTTTTTGTCTTTTTGATGTTCATGTTCGGATTTTGCTTTTAATTTCACTACAGAAAAATCGGCTTTACAAGACATGAAATATGTCTAAATGTTCTAATAGACTGCTTTATAAGACTTAGGTTTACACGACCAAATAATTGTGCATCCCATGTAAAGGTGTTCCATAGGATGCTAGGACCTATTTGGGCATCTTTAGCAAGTTTTTTAGGACATTTTTGAAATAGTGTCATTCATTTTTTGAACACATCTTTTTATATGACGTATTTTTATAAAATAATATCATATAAAGAGACTTAATAGGATGGTTTTATTTCAAAAGCCTCCTAAAAAACTTGTTGGGAAGCCCAAAAACGTTCTATTAACTTATTGTATCACAAAATTGTTTGGTCCTATAATTATAAATCATGTAAAGCGGTCTTTTCGGACATATATATATATATATATATATATATATATATAATTAAATATAGAGAGAGGTTCAGTATTTTCGGACATATATATATATATATATATATATATATATAATTAAATATAGAGAGAGGTTCAGTAGAAAACCCCAAAGAATTGAATACCCGAGGAACACCGTGGTAACCATTTATCTGGACAGGATGCACAGGTGCATACAAGTAATTGAAGTTCTTTCTTGGTTTTCATGCACGTGTGCATACCGGACAAATTGCTTGTATGCACATGTGCGTACCGCCTAGATGAATGATTACGGGGGTGTTCTTCAGTTCTTCATTTTTTTTGCGGTTTTCTCCTGAACCTGACCTATATATATGGCATCCTATAAAGCCAATTTTGTATACGTATATGCATCTTTACCATATTTTTAAAGAACAAATATTTGAGTCATTTGAATGTCTTTTTTCTCACTTTGTATGCAGATTAAGAGTTTGCAATACCGCATTCAACATGAAAGTATTACCCTAAATGAGGAAAAACAAATCATTCGAGAAATCAAACAATTTGAAGGGACACGGGATAAAGTTATCGCGAATGCTGCTATGAGGGCGGAAGTTCAGAAATCCGTTGGTGAAAAAGATGCCATTCAAGACCAGGTCAAAGTATGAACACTGCTCACAAAATCTTGTTTGACTAAGATCTCGATAGTTCATATGTTAAATCTTTATTAATGATTTCTGTTTTGTAGCTTATTGGTGTCGGTCTTGATGGGGTCCGCAAAGATCAACAGGCTATTAAGGCGAAAGTTAAGACCCTCGAGGCTGAAAAAGAGGCCATAAACAGCGTGATTGCTTCTTTAGAGGAGGAATTGCACGGGTTGGTCGAGAAAAGGGACAAGGTCTATGAGAAGATTCGTGAGTTGAGGAATAAACGTGAAGAAGGGGTATGTTGGTAATTTTGATTGCGGTTAAATTTCGTGTTTTCAGACATGGCTGTTTGATCATCGGTTGTGTTTTGCATCTTTCCAGAATAGTTGCTTTTATCAGAACCGCTCGCTCTTGAATGACGCAAGAAGGCTGGCTGCAAATAAAGACGTTAATGCCCTTAAAGAGCTTGCTATATCAGAGGTTTGTTAGTTGTCTCGATACAAACTTTGTTTATTTTTTGAGCTTATTGAGAAAATCCCGTTTGGTTGGTGATAAGATGGCTTCTTGCAACACTACTCCAAATACTGTTTCAATAAGCTCCACGGGTTTTTTCCACTTTTTTCTAATTATACCCTTTAAAAATTTCAACTAAGTTTCCAACTAAATTTTCAACAAATCTTTTTAGGTCATATTACCATTATTGTGTAAGCTATTTTTTTCAAACATGACTAGTTTGGTTAGTTTTTCATTAAGTCCTGTATGGATAAAGCTGTATGTATGAATTAATCTATCTGTATAGATTGGAAAAGTTTTTGTTTGGGAGGGTTTTTCCATAGATGGAAGGAGAGTGTTTTTTAATTGGGAAGGACGGGTTTGGAAAAAACTTGGCTTTCTGCATAAAGCTCTCCATTAGAAGCTTACTGAATAAGTCAGTTTCTATATCACTAAGCCACTACCAAACAATCATGTATAGCTGAACGAATAAGTTGCGAGTCCCATTAAGCTCATTAAGCTGCTTATTAACCATAATCTAGCTTTTTGAAATGCTACTACAAATAGCGTTTCAATAATCCCCATGAGCTTTTTTCCAATTATGCCCTTTATACTTCTTAACATATTCTCTTGGGTCATTTTATATTACTATCCGGCTTATAAGCTAGTTTTTACCAAACTTGACTAATGACTAGTTTATCAGCTAACAGCTAGCTCATCAACTAGTTATCCAAACTTTGTCTTAGTTTATTATTCTCGAGCTTATCACTCATGTTGACCTAATGGATTTAGGTTGACAAGTTCATGACCGAGTGGAATAAGAGTAAAGCATTCAGAGAAGATTACGAGAAAAGAATCTTGCAATCGCTTGATATCCGACAACTAACCAAAGATGGGCGTATGAGGAATCCTGGAGAGAAGCCATTGATTTCACAAGAAATACCAACTCCTGTTCCTGTTGAGATCGAGGTCGTAGCAAAACCGAAGGTGAAACAAACGAAGGAAGAACCTGCTCCACCTCCGGTTGCCATAATCGAGGAAGAAAAAGATGGGAAAAACGCGAAAGAAACAAATGGGACCGTAAAGGGTAAAAAAGAGAAAAAAGAAGAGGAGGAAGTTTTCAGGGTGGAGAAAAAGCCGACGAAAACAAAAGAAGTCGATGAATCAAAGCTGAAGGAGATTAAGAGGGAGGAGGAGATTGCAAAAGCGAAACAGGCTTTGGAACGGAAGAAAAAGCTGGCGGAAAAAGCCGCAGCAAAAGCGCAGAAAAAAGCTGAAAAGGAAGCCGAGAAGAAGCTTAAGGAAATCACGCTCGTTTCATTCCGTTCTTCATTGGTTTTGATTCTTTTCGACTTCTGATCATAAAATAACAGGTTTTTGTTCATTCGTTACAGGATCGTGAGAAGAAAGAGAAGAAGAAAATGCAGGCTTCTGCACCTGCCGCCGATCCCGAGGAAGCAACAACGGAGGAGGCTGCAGCCGAGGCTCCGGAGGAAGAAAAGATCGAAGAAAACGTCAAGATTACAGCAAAGAAGTCGTTTCCAAAGGAGAATACGAGAGTTCGAAGCAGAAACGTCAGGGGGAAAGGACCCGAATCGATTTCAAAAGTGATACTGAAACGCAAAAAGTCAAACAACTATATGTATTATTACGCTGCTGCGGCTTCTGCGATCGTGGTTGTGATTTTAGCCATCGGGTATAACTTGTATGCGTAGACAATGGGAAAATGGTGCACCTTTGGGTCAAAACGAACGGTAACGGATGGATACAGGTGGTTCTTGGAACGTAATGTCGTTTTTTTGTTTTTGAGTTCGTTTTCTTTGATATGTATTTGCAGACAGACCGAGAACTCGATATATGACGGTTTAGAAGAGGTAGTTTGAAAAATGTACCTGAGATTTAAGCAGCAGCCATAGAAGTTGGTTTTGGATTAGTGTAATTTTTGACCTTTTGGTTTTGATAAGAAACAGAATGTTGTTTATGTGATATATTTTGCATTTATGTTGATCTGATGATATATACAGGGATCGTTGGAATCAAGTGTCGATTGTTTTCTGGATCGTGTATAATAGCGATTCACTGATCGCTGTATATTAATGCCACTTAAAGCATACTGATCAGTGTCACTGAATGCTGATCAGTGTGCTATTGAAACCATTAACTAATTTCAATGGCATTGAAAATGGTAGTTGATTACTTCATGTTGAGTTAATTTTCTCAATTTATAGATATATATTTATAGTTACTGAACATATATACGAATGAGTCATATAGAGACATGAAGAGATTGAAAATATGTTTATATGAAGAACGTACGTGATAGTGTAATTGTCTAATCTATATATTAATAGAAATTCAACAATCATATTAAATCCAAAAAATAAAAGAATATCAAGTTCCTCAGGAATCGGGATGAGTTGAAATAATAGTAACACCATATCAATCCAATACCTACGGTTTGAAAATTTTAAAACTCGATTAGACATCAAGTTGCTTCGGACTGTGTTATTTTGGTTTAGATTGGATTGTTCGAGCGAAATCAATCTTGGTTCAACTTTTTAACAATTTGTTGGACAAATACGTGGAACTTGTTACGAGTGGACGGGGTTTCTACTTTCCATTACGCACCTCAATATGGCAAGAAGAAAGGATTCAAGATAATAACGGTACGGCGAACAAACAATAATCCGGCAGCAACCAGACACCGACGGCCGACGGCGATGGCATCGATGAGCTTCGCCGCCGTGGTACAGCCGTTGCTGAAAAGAGCAGTTCAAGCAATACCCAATTCTAGCTTCACCATCGTCAACCATAAGTTTCCTCCCTCCTTATTCCATGCCCCTTTGATTTCTTCAGGTTTCATCATCATTTCTTCTCAAAATTTTACTGAAATTTCTTGTTGATTATGGGTTTAAATGTTTTCCATATCTTTTGCTGAAAACTAGTGATTGATACACCCTTTGACTTTGGAAGTCAAACTGGTCATCATTCAACTGCAAAATTATGTTGGGATTTTCAAAATTTCTTTACGATCGATGCTACCCACATTATAGCTTACAATAAGAACTCAAAATATGAATTCAGTTTGTGTTAATTTCGCAGTAAAATCCATATAATTTACATTTTTATAGACAGTAGGTTTGACTTCAGAAAGGTCAAAGCCCTAAATCTTGATTCTCTTTGTTGTTGGATTGATATATGTACATACATACATACACACATACATACATGCATACATACTTACATACATACATACAGGTATTACTATTGGTATATGTCATTTGGCACAAGCTGTAAAGGGTGATAATGAGATTTTACTCAAGGGAGTTGGTGAAAAGGGCTACAATGAAGAAGTGAAGCATATTATTGAAATGGTAATTTCTTATGAAACCTTCCAAGAAAAGGAAAAGTAGGGAAATTGTCCAAAATACCCATTGGAGACCTCAATTCAATTTATAGTCGGTTTTCTGTTCAATTAACCAAAATAGCCAAGATTTCCCAAATAGCACTTTAAGCGACTTGCAAAATCCACTTTTTATTGGTATTTGGGCAAAAAGTTGATAACTTGCAACCTCAACCGGCCTCACGCTTTTTAGTATTCATAAAGTTGCAAATTCGCAAGTTGCTGAAGTGCTACTTGCGAAATGCTTAAGCACTTTAGCAAGTTGGGTAAGGGGCCGTTTACCAAACACTTACCCGGTAACTGCTTACTGATAAAATTTAACATTATCATTTACTTATCGCATAAGATTTTAGTCCACCAAAACGGTATCGTATGTAACAATTTACCTGGTAAGCGCTTACCGTGGTAAGAGTCGTCGCCCTCACTTACCAGGTAAGACTCTTGATTCTTGTCTAACTCTTACCGGGTAAGATTTTTGATCCTTACTATATTCATCCGATAAGGTAATGTGACTTGGTGTTCACTTACCCAAGTAAGCATTTGGTAAACGGCCCCTTAGCAAGTTATGTAAGTGACATTTCCACGTCAATATTTTGTTAGTAGCACTTTATCAACTTGCAAAATTGCTGCTTTATGAATATTATTTTCATAAAAAGTGGATATTACAAGTTGCTAAAGTGCTACTTGCGAAACCTTGACTATTGCGGTTAAATATGTAGTAAAGCGGCTATAAAGTGAATTGGGAGGTCAAAAATGACTATTTTGAAAAACTTCCCCACAATTCAAGGGAACTCTTGGTACGTAGACCGGACATGACTAGACTAGACTAGACTGGTGGTAGATGGGTGAAAGAATTCCGCAAGGTTTTAGGAATTTCATTTTGATATGGGTAGTTTAGTAATTTATCAATCTTGTCCCCATCTCCTAATTCTTGTTCCAACTATTTTGATCGGGACAAAGAAAATACATTTGTATCCCACTCATGTTTTTGTACTGTTCTGTCTCGTCTTATCTCGCGTACCAAACACACCCTAACAGAACATTTTCAAATGGAAAGTATTGTAGATTTCATGTGATGGAGGAGATGGCATTTTCTTGATTCTTATAGATCAGCATTTGGGCTTGTAAATTAGGCAAAACGGGCATCGTTAAGACGTGAAGTTCTCCATACGGATTTTCTGACCCCACCGGTGGTAAAGGAGTCGATGATGATTATAGAAAAACTAGCGGATGTCAAAACATTAGTCCAAGGAGGCTACCCTGAGGCTGAACGTTGTCGGCTATCTGTTGGACATCCCGAAGCATTGACAACCGAGCCCGATATTGTGGCGGCATTAAGGTGGTTAATGGTTAATTTTAGGAGTTCAAAATTTTGGTTTTCAAGACTTGGGGTTGTTTGTTTACCTCTTAATAGTTCCATTAAGAGGCAGATTCTGAATCGTTGAGAGGTGAATCTTGTTTGGCCAAAAAAAAAAAGTCTGCCTCTTAATGGTTCTAAAACCCTCTGAATGATTTTGTATCTTAGGCCTCCCTTGACCATTAAGCACCCTGATTTCATTGTAAACAATTACCAAACAATTATCTTAATCATTCTGACCACTTAACCATTCTGCACCAAACCATTCAGCAACTGCCAAACAGCCAATAGTAAAAAAATTGATTTTTTTTGCAGTATTTCAGGGAACTTTGGTTTTCAACCTTGTTCCCATGGCGATTTTCTTGGAGCTATTCTTGGCACAGGGATTGTAAGAGATAAATTGGGGGATATTCTTTTGCAGGTATTTTTTGCTTTCATACGTTTTTCACAAGCCGGGGGTCTTCATGGAAACAATTACTCTATTTTTTTGAGCAGAGGTTAGGTCTATGTACATCTCTGACCCCACCTCAGGGTGGGACATACTGGGTTTGTTTGGTTTAGTTTATTCTTCTGCAAATTGTTGGTTCCCAGATCTCATATTGAATCAAGGATCTAAAGGGAATATGTAAAACAGAAGCAATTTAGATCAAAACAATTTATAAATGGAAGAAAAATCAATCAATATGAAGAACAATATCAACACGGAATCGTAATCATATGATTAATCATTTCCATCAATCTTACAAGGATCGAAATAATGAGGATATTTGGAGATGGAAGTGTTTATAAAAACAACTCACGTTCACAAATTACAAATGGGAAAGGGGACTCCAATTTATAGGGAAATATAAGAACCGGTGATTTTCCTACTTTACGCTCAAGTTTTCCTTTTCACACTTTTAACAATAACATTGGGACCGACACGAATATTGCGCATACTTTGTTTTTGGTTGCAAAAGAAAAACTGAAAAGTGGAAAAAGAAAGCAAACGGTGTTGAATTTGTTGAACATCATTCGGGATTTCTTGTTCGGTTGCAGGGTGAAAAGGGAGCTCACGTTCTTGTTATTCCAGAACTAGTCGACTTCCTCACTATATCACTCGATAAGGTAATAGAATTGAAGTCCGTAATTCTCATGATTATGAATTTCCGGTAGTTGCTTCTATTTATCTTGTTGCTTAGGGGTTGCTTGGTTGGTTTGCTATTAAGTTCTGAATGGATAAAGCTGTATGTGTGGATTAATCTGTTTATATAGATTGAGAAGGTTTTTGTTTGGGAGGGTTTTTCATAGATGGAAGGAGCGTGTATTTTAGGGGAAAAACTTGGCTTTCTGCATAAAGCTCCCTTCCTAGAAGCGTATTGAATAAGCCACTTTCTATATCATTAACACACTACCAAACAATCATAACTAACCGAATAAGCTGTGAGCCCCATTAAGCTCGTTAAGCTGCTAACAAACAAACCCCTACTGATATTCAAGGTAGAGGTCAGGTTTGTGTACGTTTTACCCCATACCTCACTTTTGAGAGGTATATACTGGGTTTGTTAGGTTTGGTATGATTTTCACGAGTCAATATAGCGTAAGTTATTGTTGATGGCAGGTTGGGAACGTACCTGTGACGTGTAAGAAGATGCCATTGATTGCCCTTGAATACGAACCACCAAGGTCATTAACCACCGTCGTGTTTTCTTTCTTCAATGTTTGATTTTGTGATGGCGATAAACTCGACATAAAACGTGCTGTTTTGTAGGACTAAAACGTTCAAAACTGTAGAAGCGTCTATGAGGATTGACTCCATAGCAAGTGCGGGATTCAAGATCTCGAGATCAAAACTAGTTGGCTTGATCAGGTACCCTTTTGACAACTGGATGTTTATTTGACCGAAATGATCTTTTTTGCATTGGTTGTGATCGTGGCGCCCCCGTGATTCAGTGACGGGGATGTGCGCGTTAATTGGGTGACTGTCACGAAGAATAACACGACTATAAGGAGCGGAGACATGATTTCTGTAAGTGGGAAAGGAAGATTGAAGGTTAGATAACAAAATATCTTTAACTTAGGGGCCGTTTACTACCTGTTTATTGCCTCTTATCGGATGAGAGGCCCTTACCCGGTCAGAGATTTACCAACCGCCTCTTATTGGTCCAAATTTAGGGGTGTAAACGAGTTGAGCCGAATCGAGTAGTAGCTTATTCGAGCTTGGCTCGACTTGGAAAATTTAATCGAGCTTTCGAACGAGCCGAGTCCAAATATTGATTTTACGAAGCTTGACTCGTTAAGTTTAACGAGTTCTTTTTTGTATTTGAGATCAACTCGAGCTTGAGAATTATTAAGCTCAAGCTCGAGTACGAGTAGCTCGTTAAAAGCTTGACTCGTTTACACACCTAGGTCCAATGATATTGGCTTGGTAAGCTAATGGAGGGACTCTTGCTAGGTCATTGATTAGTGCTGACCCAGACAACACTATTACCCAGTCAACACTTACCCAATTTGTGTCGGTAAACGGCCTCTCAATCCTTTCTTATTTGGTATTTGTTCTAGACAAATCCTCTTAATCATTCAGCACATTTTACTTTTTGTTTTTGCGTTTGTGTTAGATAGGGGAAGTGAACGAAACCAAGAAGGGGAAGTTTGCAGTCGAGCTCATACGATTTCTATGACTTCAATCCATATTTCGTGATCGGGTCTTCATAGATGGAAGGTTTGTTGACCATATGACTACCATTCGTTAGATTTTTGGTTTGACGTTATATTGCGCCAACGGATTATGTAAAATTACGACAAATTGTCGTGAGTTTGAATCTTTCCGAAGACATTTGTGTGTGCCTTTGGTAGTACCCGTTGATTGATCTTATGTAGTGCGTGATTTGGGTTTTTCTTCAAACTATTAGAACGTGTGCCGTTTAATTGTGTTTGATTCGGCTCGTAACAATAGACTCGTCAAAGTCAAAGTCAACATAAACGTAACTGTCACTATCTTGTTCATTTGGGCGTGTTTGTATGTCATATATAGAATTATATATATACATATATGTTTTCTATATATTATTCGAATAAGATAATTATATTAAAAATGTATTATAAAAGTAGTTTTTGATTGAATATTTAAAATAGAACTTATAAATGTAATTTTACAATTTCATTTTAACTGTGAGTCCATAATGTTTATGAATTCGTGAAACTATAACTGATGCGATTCCCTAATTATAAAATTGTAAATTCTAAAGTTAAAACTGTACAGACACAAAAGATGAAAATAAAAGAAAATTTGAAAAAAAGTCACGTCTTATAAAAAACCGCACGTCATGGCGTGTCTCAAAGCGCCATGGTGTGAGCCAAGACCAAAACCCATAAACCGGACCTAGATTGCAGGGACGGACCTGTGTTGGTGGTATAGGTGGCACGTGCTACCGTGTTTTCCTCCGTCGAAGGGTAACAAATTTAGGTTCGTGATAGGTGCAACCGTATTAATCTGTTGTGTGTCACCGTACATATTTTGAAACTACAACGAGAACAAGTTTTATTTGATAGATTTGGTTACGAGAACAAGTTTTATTTGATAGATTTGGTTACGAGAACAAGTTTTATTTGATAGATTTGGTTTGTAAGACCTTTATTCAACCCCAGACTCATGTTCGAATCTTGTTAGTGTCATTTTCTTAGTCAAATGGTGTCATCGTTTGAAAAAAAATTATGTATATTTGTTTCTTATAGTCAAACGGTACCACCGAGTGAAATTTCTAGGTCCGTCCCTACTAGATTGGTTGTAGAAATTTTTATTGGGACGGGACCAAAACCAACGGGCGCGGTTCTTAAGTTACTGATTTGGGCTCGGGACCGATTTGGTTTTTAAAATTTGTAAAATATGGACTTGGTGCATAAGCCCAATAAAGTTGGGTTCTTTAGGCCCAATAAAGTTGGGTTCTTTCGGCCCAATAAATTTGGGTTCTTTTCGGCCGAATTCTCTATTTCAAATTTACAACGGCTCACATTTCTTAAAATTGGAACAATTCAAATTGAATTCTCCCCCCGCTCTCCCTCTCTCTGCAATGGCGACTTCCAATGGCATCCTCACAACACCCACGAAAACCATGGCAAACGATAGAACTTCTTCTTCTTCCTCTGCTTCAAGGAAGCACCACCATCATCACCAGAAAATCACCGATTCGTCCTCTTCCTTTAAGGCCCGATTTGAAGCCTATAATCGTCTTCAGGCGGCTGCAGTTGCATTTGGTGAACAGCTTCCTATTCCTGAGATTGTAGCCATTGGAGGGCAGTCTGATGGGAAGAGCTCACTTCTTGAAGCACTTCTCGGATTCCGATTTAATGTTCGCGAGGTCGAGATGGGTACACGTAGGCCTCTCATACTCCAGATGGTCCATGATCCTACTGCTCTCGATCCTAGGTGTCGGTTTCAGGTTTGATCCGGTTTTGAATTATTGTATATGATCCGTGGTTAACTGTGGATTTAGTTTGTAGTTAGGGTTTATGATTGAAAGTACGGACCAAGTTTTGGAGTAGGTATTGGGGATTTTTGTTTGAAATCACTTGAATTCTTTTGAAAGGCGGTATCAGAGCTTATTTAAGTGTCAATCGTCCAATTTTGGGTATCATATTGGTAGTAATAGAGTTTGAACTGGTCATCTTACGAGTGGTAAATTGAATCATTGAGAACATTTTAGTAATCTATAGCTTGAACTATTTGTTCTGAGGATAGGATATGGATATTCTTTAGGTAAGCATTTAGCAACATCTATTGAAGTGCCTTTTTATGCTTATAAATTTAGCTGTTTCGTTCTGTATATGCGTGATTCTCAAATTTAACTTTACGAACAGGAAGAGGATTCTGAAGAGTATGGCAGTCCTATCATGTTAGCATCAGCTGTTGCAGACACCATCAAATCAAGAACTGATGCACTGTTGAAGAAGACTAAAACTGCGGTCTCTTCTAAGCCGATTGTGATCAGAGCTGAATACGCCCATTGTCCTAATCTCACCATTATCGACACTCCTGGTTTTGTTCTCAAGGTAATGCATGTAAAAATGTGCTTTTGTTATGGTGGGAAGGGTAGTGTGTTGTTTAAACATCAAGATTTATGTGCATGTGTATGATAATTACAATTCGAAACTACTATTGGCAGGCAAAGAAGGGTGAACCAGAGAGCACACCAGAGGAAATTCTATCAATGGTTAAGTCATTGGCTAGCCCAACCCACCGCATCCTTGTATTCCTTCAACAAAGTAGTGTGGAGTGGTGCTCATCTTTGTGGCTGGATGCCATTCGTGAAATTGATCCAACCTTCCGAAGAACAGTAATTGTAGTTTCCAAATTTGATAACCGGCTTAAGGTACAAAAAATTTCTACATTCTAAGAGCTAAATCTAAATAGTAATTATATTACCCTTAGCATTAACAATTAAATCAAAAGTTCAATTCTTGAGAGTTGAGGTAAAACCACTCACCCTATGTTGTTTTCTTTATTTTATGTACATGAGGAACTTAGGGGCCGTTTACAAAAAACTTACTTAACAAGTGCTTACCGGTAAAATACAACATTATTAATTACTTATCGGGTATGCTTTTAATCTACCAAAACGGTATCATATGTAATAATTTACCCGATAAGCTCTTTCCGTGGTAAGAGTCGTCACCTTCAATTATCAGGTAAGACTCTTGTTCCTTGTCTTGCTTTTACCGGATAAGACTTTTGGTGCTTGCCATACTCACCCGATAAGGTAATATGACTTGGTAAATGCTTACCCGGGCAAGCGTTTGGTAAACGGTCCCTTAGTCTTGGTGTTGAAAATACTCATTACAGACCCAAATGAAAATTAAATATGCAAGAGATCAATATAACTGCTCTAACAAGTAAAATGAGAAAAAAGTTATTGACATTCTTTGTTATATATATATATTGGTATGGGTACGGCTAATTGTGGATGATATGGCATTACTTGTTTGGTCCTGTTGAATTTTTCACACATGTAACGGTTCTGCTGTAATGTGAGAGATGTAATTTCTTCAGGAATTCTCTGAACGTCGGGAAGTGGATAGCTATTTAAGTGCAAGTGGCTACCTTGGAGAGAATACACAGCCCTTTTTTGTTGCCCTGCCAAAGGACAAGACAACAGTTTCCAACGATGAATTTCGCAGGCAAATAGCCCAAGTGGATGTTGATATTTTGCACCATCTACGAGACTCTGTCCACGGAGGCTTTGATGAAGAAAAATATAGGTCCCAAATTGGCTTTGGTCGCCTCCGAGATTATCTGGAATCTGAGCTTCAAAAGAGATATAAAGAAGCGGCACCAGCAACTTTGGCATTACTTGAACAGCGTTGCAATGAAGTCACTGCTGATTTAAACTCCATGGATTCCAAAATACAGGCTACTTCTGATATTGCTCACCTCCGCAGATCATCAATGTTGTTTGCATCTGCCATCTGCAACCATTTGGTATGCGTTTATTGGAAGAACACTAATGTTGTATTTGCAACTTGCTAGCTAGCTGTTAAGTAAGAAATTCAGCCTCTGCGTCAAATTATACATGTTTCATTTAACTGAATATATTATGTCCGATTTTGATATGCTGAAAGGGAGCACTAATAGATGGAGCAGTAGATCCCGACCCAGAGCAATGGGGCAAAACAACAGAAGACGAGAGATCAGAGAGTGGTATCGGGAGCTGGCCTGGTCTTACAGCAGATATAAAGCCACCGAATGGTAGCCTTCGCCTTTATGGTGGTGCTGCTTTCGAAAGAGTTATACATGAATTTCGTTGTGCTACATATTCAATCGAATGCCCTTCAGTTTCAAGAGAGAAGGTAAAAGTTACGGGATGAGTGCTTTTTTGGATCGAGTAACAGATCAATGATTTGGATATCTTTTTACAGGTGGCGAATATAATACTCGCTCATGCTGGCCGAGGTGGTGGAAGAGGAATTGTAGAGGCTGCTGCTGAGATTGCGCGTTCTGCTGCCAGGTCATGGCTTGCCCCTCTGCTTGATACAGCTTGCGAACGGCTTGCATTTGTGTTAAGAAACCTCTTTCATCTAGCCATGGAGAGAAATCACCTTTGCCATGCTGATTGTAAGTTCTTGGCTCATTTTCTGTAGTAGCTTATGAAACTATGTATTTCAGATATAGAAGTTAGAGAGCTTGGATTGGTTAAGGGCCGGAACTAAATCATTAGGACGAGTTTTAGGCTTATCAAGAACAGACCCACCAAGGACTGGAGGTGGATCATTAGGACCGGTTTTGTAACACCCCCATTCCGAAAGAAAGGGAGGTTACTTCAAAACGTAACGGAACACTATATAAAACCTCCAAAATATAGTCTCCAATACAAAATAAAATCTTCCATAACGAAATTGAATATAACCTCAAATAAGATATAAAGGTCTCCAAACAAACTATTTCCAAGAAAAGCTAAAAACAACCAAAGAAATCTAATCTAATAGCCAAAAGAAAAAGATTCTAATAAGCGAAATAACATAGTTCT
>NC_037544.1:2065758-2106125 GCF_001531365.2 Cynara cardunculus var. scolymus
TTGCTTGCTTTTGGCCGTCGGGTTCCCTTCTAGGTTATCAATGGACTCTTCCAAGCTCTTAGGGTTTCTCTCTAACGATTATTACAATTAGATGAATTAGGGTTATGGAGGAGGAATTAGGGTTAGGGAGGAGGATTAGGTTAAAAAAATTAGGGTTAGGTTTAAATAAGGATTAGGTTTAGGTTTATATAAGAATAAAATAAAAAAAAAAACCCTAATTAAACCCTAATCTAAATAAAAAAAAAGCCCAAGCCCAAGCCCATCATCCAAATTACAAAGTTTAAGCGAATTATGCAGAACTAACCCCTCAAGTTTGGTCAACTTCCAAAACTAACCCAAACTTTAATATATATATATATATATATTTAACTGATATATATATACACACACATACATATCTGACGGGTATTATAGGTTTTGTGTATTCAAGATTCGAAGATAGTGAGACAATGAACCGATCAAGTAATTGTTACTACATTCTTCACAGACAAGACCAATAACAATGAACACATATAAGGCTGCAGAAATCTTACAAGCGATCTCAGTCTCTATATGACTGAGATATGACAAAATGACGCAGGATCCAAGTAGCAACATGATTCGTCCTAGTGCGCGATAGGGTAATACACAAAGTTGATAAGAACATTGGGTATATTTCTGGATGAAATCTTTAAGAAAAATGGTAGGTTTTGGAAGTATTTAGAAATTATTCTTACAAATCAAAGTAGTGAACTCGACAGTGAAAAATAACAAACTGTTAGAAGCCGGGAGCCTGGTCCTATTGAGGAGCGGATCCATCAAGTATTTATGAACGTCTTTGATTACTTGTTTCTATTTCATACCTGATAGTTATATTGTATGTTGGTTCTCTGTATAAAGATCATTGATCATGATCAACTGCTTCGTTGCAGATGCAAAGAAAACTGTTGATATGGATGGATATGTAGGTTTTCATGCTGCTTTAAGGCACTCTTACAATTGCTTTATAAGGGATCTTGCAAAAGAGTGCAAACAACTTGTTCGGCATCATTTGGATTCAGTTACAAGCCCGTATTCTCAAGTATGTTACGATAGTGATATCCTCTCCACTTCTGGTGGAAACCCTTATACATACCAAGCTTCAGTTAGCTCAATATCTCTCGAGTTTTCAGAACATGCGGCAAAAGGCCAAGAAAATATACCTCCACATAAGAATGGTCAGGAGGACACCACACCTGGAAAACCTGTGGAAGCACGAGAGGCATATATGACTGTGCCCGAGACCCCATCACCCGATCAGCCGTCTGAAGGAAATTATGTCATTAAGAAGGAACTCGGAAACTATATTGAAGGTGGAGCAAAAAAACGCCATTCCAGAATACAGGGTAACTGCAAAGTGTTGGATAACTTGAGAGTTCAAAATGGTGGTCTTAATGCTAACTCACGATCAGGGTCATCATACTCCGAGATTTGCTCGTTGGCTGCACAGCATTTTGCACGCATACGTGAAGTTTTGGTTGAGCGCAGCGTGACTTCAACTTTGAATTCTGGCTTTCTGACCCCATGGTAGGTTTCTAATGCTTTTCTAGTTTTCTTGATTGAAATCTCTTTTATGCTGCTATAAGTATCATTTGCTTACGGACTCGTTGCTTTTTTGTTCATGTGGATAGCCGCGAACGACTTATGGTGGCACTGGGACTGGATTTATTTGCGGTGAATGATGAAAAATTCATGGATATGTTTGTTGCACCGGGAGCGATAGATGTTCTCCAGAATGAACGACAGTCGCTTCAGAAACGTCAAAAGATATTGCATACTTGCTTGTCTGAATTCAAATCTGTTGCTAGAGCACTCTAATGGATTCGGTTAAACCATCCCAGAGAGAGTTGCTTCCATCTCGTGAGCAATAATCAGATCTGAAATGATGAATCTTTACAGCCTTCGTTACAGTGAGTCATATCTTCTTCAGTAAAACACACAGTTTGTGTTTGGTATACAGACAGGACTAGAGTGAGGTAGGTAAGTGAAATAACTGTCCAATATTTTAGTGTTTGACATGGATAGTTTAGTAATTTACATCTTGTTCTATCTACCTGATTTTTGTTTCACCTATTTTGGTGGGACAAAAATGCATGTTTGGCCTGCTCAATCCTGTCCCAGTCTAAGGGGCTGTTTGTTGGTTTTTATTAAGTTCAGACAAAGTTACCTGTTTGGATTAATCTGTCGGTATAGATTGAGAAGGTTTTTGTTTGAAAGAGCTTTTCATAGATGGAATGAGTGTGTTATTTAATTGGGTATGGGGGGTTTGAAAAAACTTGGCTTTCTGCATAAAGCTCCTCCCTAGAAGCTTACTGGCATCTATATCATTAAGCCACTACCAAACAGTCATCTATAGCTGATCGAATAAGCTGTGTTTTCCACTAAGCTCATTAAGCTGCTAACAATGCCACACCAAACACAAGACTAGATGTTTTTATTCTGTTATGTCCTCTCCTGTCCTGCACATTCTACCAAACGCACAAACTCGCATCTTTTTCACCATCAACTGGTCTTGAATCTTCGATCAGACACCAAAATGCGTTGACTTAATTACTTATTTAGCTCTTTTTGGATGTTATTTTGCAGATCCAGCTTCCGTGAACTCCATATGATCCACGTATACGCCTGTGAACATTTGGGTACGATTCTCTTAAACTGAAATGAAAACCGAACTTATTAGTGTGTAACTTTTGCATGCACTTGACCGTAATCATGCATGCTTTTAGTTTTCAACTTTGAACCATAAAGTTACATGAAATCAGTTTCTCTTTATTGCCATTCAGCTCTACTATTGAAATGCCTCTGAGATTACTAGATTGAGTCAGCACTCATCTTGTACTTTCACCTGATTCTTAATCTGTATATGATGATAATACACTTGTTACTTGGAAGCCAACATGAATAATTACAATTTTCACGATGTTTCGGTAGGTAGCATATCGGTTGATTAAACAAAGATGAACTAAAACACACGAATCCTTGATATCGGTTGATTCATTTTCAAGGCGTTCTCATTTGAACCTCCATACACACATATAGAGTCGGGTTCAAACGAGAATAGTGACCAAATAAGAAAACACGAGAATGGCCAAATCATTAAGTACAGAAATTTAAAGTCGTTTGACTTAACGGATTTGACCCGTAAAATAACTTCTAGTGCCTATCAAAATCAAACCTAACCTTAGAGTAATGGTGATGGAACATGTAACATGTAACATGGAAAGATATGGTCCCTTAATCTCTGCTTGTCCTAGCAACTAATGACATTGTCCAAGTCCCAACTGTATCCCTTGATGTTATGCCCTACCTTTACCTAAAATTACGAAAATACCTGATGTTCGGTTGTCTCGTAAGCCGTTCGCTGCAACGATATGGCGATTATGGTATTTGAATTCTTGGCTTTTACACTAAAATAGACATGTTTTAGTAGCGTAATGTTTTGCTTTAGCATAGATTGAAGTTACAAAACTACCCTTATAGTGCTTCGTTGACTTTTTTGGTAATCACAGTGTCTGGGTTTTGTAGCGTTGAACGTATCTTGAATTATCTCATTGCTACAACAAAATTCGGATTTATATGACATCTAAATTTTATAAGTGTCTTAATAGAGTTATTTACAGGGCTTGTATTTATAATACCAAACGATTGTGGATTCTATGTAACATAGGGATGCACCCAAAAAAAAAATTCAAACTGTGGAACCATTTGGATATAAGAAACAAATATAGGGATAATTTTCACAAAATCATTATTGCTTTGTTGGTTAGAAACACAAGAAATCTTAAATTAAAAGCTAAAATTTAAAAAAATGACATTAACGGAATTCGAACTTAGGTCTAGTGTGGAAAAAAAGTCTTGCAAACTAACTCTACCAAGGGAAACTTGTGTCCCTATTGTAGTTTTAAAATATACATGGTAACATACAAAATATTGATACAGTGATACTTTTCACGACCCTATAATTTTTTATACTACGATGGATGGATGAAATGGTGGCACATGCCACCACAAAAACCCTATGGGTCTGTCCCTGATATAACAATATTACAATAAGTTTATAAGATGTTTTTAAAGTGTTAACAAGTTTTAAGGATACTTTTAAAATAAAGCTTCCTATTAAATTTTTTTATATGATATTATTTAAAAGTGTTCTATAAAATCAAGTGCCTTGCAAAAAAGCTAATATGACACTTTTTTTTTTATACAGGACGCACAATTATTTGATCATATAAAGTAGTCTATTAGAATATTTAAACAATGTCTGGACATGGGTCTTTCAAGCATGTTTTCATAGACTGAAAAAAATACTGTTTTTTTTGGGGTTTAACCAGGTTTTTTAAGCCGGGTTTTTTCGAGCCAAACCCTGGCCTAAACCTGACTCTAAAATTTTGGCATGATGGGGCTTTTAGACTTGACCCGAGCTAGGTTTTGGGCTCACTAGGCACGAACTTTTTGGATCGGACTTGGATCTAATTTTGAGGTTGGAATTTTGCATCTTTAAATTCAAGATTTAAATTTACAATATTTAAGTTATAACAAGGGGAATGCTATTTGCACCTCATTTCATATCAGAATCAGGTCATTTCATGCATTGAGAATGTAAAAAACATGTATTGATGTTGATGTGTGCGATGAAGAAATTCATGGGTAGGGATGCATTTAGCCCACCCCTATAACAAACATATTTTTATTACGTGAATGATCTAGTTAAACAGTAGATTATAAATAATCAGCTATTACAGATATACTATATTTTATCTTTTTTTATTTATATTTGGAGATTTTTTCATTCTCCTTTATTTTTTTCCCTTTGTTTTAAAGGAGAGTTTAACATAGCTGTTAAAAAAAATCAGATCTTTAAAATAACATAGCAGTTGAAAATGCTTTAAAAATACCAACATATAATATGTGTCACATTTGGCAACTACCTCATACCTTAATTTTTGTTTCTAGTAGCATTCAATACATGTTCTTTATTCACATAAAATGACACCTAACCAACAAATTTCAAGCTTTAAATTATTTGGTAACTATTATTTAAATAGAAGTGAATCTGTAAAATTTAGGGGTTGTTTTGTAGTTGCTGGAATGGTTTGGTGTAGAATGATTAAGAGGCTATCATGATATAATGCAAAATAAAATATAATTGTTTGGTAATTATTTACAACAAAATTAGGGTGTTGAATGGTTAAGGGAGTCTCATGATACAAATTCATTTAAATGGTTTTAGAATCATTAACAGACATATTTTTTTTTACAAACAAAATTCATCTCTTAACGATTCAGATGTTGTCTCTTAATGAAACTATTAAGAGATAAACAAACAATCTCTAAGTGTTGGATTTCGCATAAAAATTGGTAAAATAATAATTATTTTTTCTCGAAAAAAATTACCGGCAACCTGAGTCGATTCCATTAAAAACCTGTTTCTAATGACATTAATATCAGTGGGTATTTTTGTCTCATTCATTGGCTTAGACTAACGAGTGGGTCCCAAAATTAAACCCGAAACATTTTTTGTATTTGGACAAAATCATCTCACTTCTTTGGCAACGGAGCAACACGTCAACGACAATATTTATTGTTGTTTAATATGTGGAATATTATTTTATTTTTTTAATTAACCTGGATATCCAACCCGCTATGCAAGCCAACTAATCTCAGGACGACCACCTGTTTTGCAGATAGTCCGAAGTCACTGCATTTGAACCTCCGTGGCCACAAGATGATTTTTATTTCTTTTTGGATTTGAACCTGAGACCTCTTGGTACTTTTAACCTTTGGAGCCAATCTCAAAACAATCAGACACCACCTTTATGGTTTATTTTAGACTGTATTTGAGAAAAAAATTAAATTTATTTTATAGAAATTATTTATTATTAACAAATATTGACTATGATTTATAAGTCTTTCAAATTTTGTTATGTTAAGCAGTATTTTAGATGAATAAAATATTTAATAAATAAAATAATAGTATTTTTTTTTTAATAATCATATGTTTTCAGACTAACTGGTATGCATCTCGACGAATTCAACGAGGCCCTGAAGTTGATATGGTTAAATATCGGAATCTAATGAGTTAAATTATCCGTGGTGGCTCAAATGAGAAGATATGTGGATTGTTAATTAGGGTTTAAACCGGATCACATGACTGGAATGAAAAAACAGAGTCGAAAATTGGACATATCTGAATGAACCGAAAAGTCAAAACTGTAAATAAAAAAATAAAAAAATTACAACAGTGTCTTTTCAAGTCTGATTATAAAAATAAATGAATAAAAAAAAACCTATAATTGAGAACCAGTCTGAATAGAACCTATTCATGTCCATTTTTGTTGACTCCTTAATACAGTTTTTATTCTAGGTTGAAAACAGTATAGGGAATTTCTACCTTTTTTTTCTTATATCATGCTTTCATTATGATATTATGCCTTTTAACTTTTAATACTGAGGTATGTATCTTGACCCATATACAGAGGGATTCTGTTACATTGATAGAATGTGAGAATTATTAGCTCCTTATAAGTCTCAAATAGTAGACTATCAATAATTTCCACCATGGTTTTAAGTTGGATTCGAAGTTATTGAGCGAGTCCTTTGCTTCGGTCGCTTTGGGGATGTTACAGATTCCCCTTTAAGCAGCTCTTGATCGTAGCAATCATGCCTTTCGAAGGTACGTTTTTTTGGATTTATTTTGTAGAAGGAAATTTCATCAATAAAAATTAATAATTAAATATAAATAAGAAGAAGGAATCTTTATGTCGCGTTACCAAGGTCCTCGTGTTAAAAACATTTTAGATATTCAATTAATAATTATATATTTAATTATTATTTATATAAAAAATTGTTAATATATTTTAATGGTATAAATGATATGGTTGGGATTAGGGGTACTCATGGGCTGAGTTGATCGGGTTGAAGACATTTGAACAACTCAACCCAATGCTTGCGGTTTAAAAAAATTTAACCCAACCCAACCCCAACAAACCGTACAGGTATGTTTTGGTACATTAAAATATTATTCTAACCTTGAATATGTTATTTCTCTACTCATAATTTTTCCATCATTAACCATTTGATACAACGTTTCCATACTTCTTACGTATATCACATTCAATTAATTTTCTCAATATATATATATATATATATATGTGTGTGTGTGTGTGTGTGTTCACAGCTACTGAATATATATAGGAATGAGTTACATAGAGATGTGAATATATTGAAAATATATGTATATGAAGAGCGTACGTGATAGCGCAATTGTATAATGTAAATATTAATAGAAATTCAACAATCATATTAAATCCAAAAAATAAAAGAATATCAAGTTCATCAGGTTGAGTTGGGTTCAAATAATAGTAACTCAATATCAATCCAATACCTATGACTTGAAAATTTTATAACTCGATTAGACATCGGCTTGCTTCGGATTAAGTTATTTCACTTTGCGTTGAGTTGATCAGATTGGTCGGGTTTTTGAACACCCCTGGTTGGGATGGAATTTAAGTGACATAAAAATAGAAATGGTAGCATCTAAAATGCTTTAAGAATAATGGAATAGAGTAGTGGTAAATAGGATAAATCATTCAACAAATATTCCCAACACACTTGCTATTTCTTTTTTTTATTTTTATTTACAATATTCTTGGAATATTTACTATATTTATATTCTATTCCTTTTATAAGAAGTCAACAATAATAAATTTTTATTTATTAATTAAAAAATATTATTTATTTAAGAATTTTTTAAAAATTAATTGTTTTGTGGGATTTTGTTATCCCAAGTTGCTCTTTAACAATATTGTTGGTATTTGATTATTAATTGCTTTTTTTTTTTAATAAATTATATTAAATAAGATAATATGTTTTTTAAGTGAAATAGTAAGGGTTTTAAATTAGGGTAAATTGTATGAAAAAATAAAGTACCTTAACTTGATTCTTATTTTGGGTAACATGTTTTTGAAATTTTTATTTTGTTATTTAAGATGTAAAATTTTAAACAGTTAATACTGAGTTGGATATCATATCAGTCGCCACTTCAACAAATAATACTGGGTTGGATACCATATCACTCGTCATATCAGCAAATAATATTGGGTGGATACCATGTCACTCGCCACATCAGCATGATAACCGGTTAATGTTTCAACTGGTTACCCTGGTACTTAAATGTTTAAAACTTTACATCTTAGGTACCAAAATGGAAGTTTTGAAAGTACGTTACCCCAAAATATGAATCAAGTTAGAGTATATTACTTTTTTCATGCAATTTGCCCTTTAAATTATTTTGAGAGTATTGAGATGTATGAAAATATAAAAACATCTCCAATAGTTAATATACAATTTCTTTAAATTGGAGTAAAAAAGCAAATATTTCAAGAAAATTCATCTGCAATAACTTCTTTATTTTGGAGATTATTGTATGAACTGTATTATTAAAATATTCAAAATCTTTTATAAAATACCATTTCTCTTTCTTATACATTTAATTTCAATAAATTCTCATTGATAGTTAGAATAAAAAATATAACCACAAGGGTGGTGCCTGATTGGTTTGAGCTTGGCTCCAAATGTCAAAAATACTAGGAGGTCACATGTTCAAATCAAAGGAGGAATAAAAATCTCCTTGTGGCCACAAAGATTCAAATACGACGACTCCGGACTATCTGCAAAGCAAGTGGTCATCCTGGGATTAGGCGGCTCGCATAGCGGGTTGGATATCCAGGTTAATAAAAAAAAAATACTTTCTCTTTCAGATTTAATCATTTCTTAGAGTTATCCAAATTTGGATAATTTCACCCTTTCACTTCTATTTTCTCCATTTTGTAAAATGTTCTGCAGAATTTGTTGGAGCAAAAATCTCCAAAATCTCTGTTTTGAAAAAAAAATCTGTTGAAGATACTCTAAAATACAATAGTAAATTTACGCTTAGATGTCCAGTCAACTGTTATGCCTCAAAACATTTCGGGTGCCAACCAACTCTTAAAAATCATAGGAGTTCTTTTATATTATTAAATAATTTAAAAAATTGGATACATTTTTATAGCTTCAACTCCTTTAACTTTGAAATATATCATTTCATCCCCTCCAAGTTATAAGATCTTTCCATATTGGTCTCATACTTTTTATAGCTTTACTGGATAAATTGCATCAAAAAAACGTATCTTCTGTTTAGGTTCATATTTATTTTCAAGAACTTCAGTTTTTAGAACGTATGATAGACGATGGTTTTCCAAACAGGTTTATGTCACAGATTCCAGATTTGTAAACGAGTTTTAGACGTATGTTCAAAACAGTTTAAAAAAAATTAAAGATGATAAGGCATACTCAGTATCTACGTAAGGTGACCAGTTACTTACTCAACTGATCAACGAGACCCTTAAATAAACGCACGCTTTGCTCAAGACCCTAAATGTCGATTTTGAAAGTTGGTTTCTTAGAATAGAAATAAAGACGAAGTTGGTTTTTACGTGTCAAATTCAAGCCCTGATGAATATGCATTGTCCAGTTGTTTCATAGTTTTATGGTTGCAAGTGTCGTTCTTGGCTATTCATTTTTCTTTATGGATTTTCAATTAATTTCATCTTCTGGATGTCAAATATTTGAGTTGAAACCTCATCGTCAAGAAGTTTAGGTCACAAGTTTTTTAGTTCGATGTTCAAGTTGCATCGTCAGTTATAAGTTCAAATGGTAAATACTTTTATCAGTTGTATGTGCTAAGGTCATGTTCTGGGTGCTGATAATTATTTCGTTATACTGTCGATGTAACACGTATATATGCATGCATGCATCGATGGATGGATGTATATGTCTGTGTGCGTGTGCATGCACACACATTCATAGGTACATGTGCCCTATGTGCGGTTACGCTTCCTTACCACTTGTGTTTGTTTTAATGTATGCAGTGCATACGTTAATAAGACGACGATCCCTATTTGAGAAAACGACACCTTTTCTGTTTTCTTTCTTCATCGTAAGGAATCTAAAAATACTTTTAGTTTTAATAAAACATTATTAATCGCTTATTTATATTCGTCGTATTAATTACGATAAATCTTTATCAAAACTAGAGAAAATATCTGATATAAATTAGTGATAACGATTGAGATGATTTTATGATATTTCCATATACTCGTCTTTTCATCTTCCTCTTATGTAAACTTAATCATTTAGAGGCTGTTTGTTTACCTTTTAATAGTTTCATTAAGAGAAATCATCTGAATCGCTAAGAGGTGAATCTTGTTTGATAAAAAAAAGTTTGTCTTTTAATGATTCTAAAACCCTCTGAATCATCTTGTATCTTGGGCATCTCTTAACTATTCAGCGCCCTAATTACAGTCTAAGCAATTACCAGTCAAATACATTTCATTTTGTACTACATCATAAGAGCCTTTTAACCATTATGTACTAAACCATTTTAGCAACTGTCAAACAGTCTCTTATTTTAGTTAGCTGAAGTAAAAAAAAGGTTTAGCAACCAATTTATAAACTGAGCGAATCGAATCCCTTCAAACGTTTAATCAAATAAGGTAAGAAAATATATAGTCATAGATCCAAAATTCAGTACTCGATAAGCATTCCAGACGTTAAACCATGCACAGTTCAGTATGAGGTTTTCAGAAAACAAGTTTTTTTGAACCTGATTCAGATAAGACGAGCAACTCAAAACCCTAAATATCCGCTCTTCATACATGATTAAATTTTCATGACGACTTGTATTATTACGAGTTTCCAAAGCCCGTTTGATTTTATGATAAAACCAATACGTTTATAGTATTTTTCTTAAAAATACTGAAAACATCATTGTTGAAAACGTGATACGTTTTATTTGGTCACCGTATTTATTTACATTCGTTTCTTTTTTAAGTTCCTCATATTCTATTTCTTTTATCTACTTTTAAAAGTGTCGTACTTTTTGTTTTAAATCGTTAAAAGAATGTGATATTGTTTTCAACGTTAGTTTTTTTTATTTTCCTTTTGTTAAATATTTTTTGCTGATACTTTCTTCAGACGTGTTTTACTAAACTAGAAGGATGCTCACATAACATAGCGAGATAAATCTCAATTTTAATGTTCGTTTTATTATTTATCTATGTCGATATAATACGGTTTTTAGTGGTTTTGAAAAACGATAATGTTTTTATTTTTGAATAAAATATAAATTTAAATACATCATAAAAATGTGGAAAAATATATCGATATTAGTATCAAATTTACTATTTAAAGTTATGGTTTTTTTTAATTTTCTTTAATTCAATATTATATTTATAATTTAATTTAGATTGAATAACGAAGTAATTTATTTATCGTTTAATAAGATAAATTTTATAAAGATAATAATTAAGTATTTTATTATAGCTAGTGATTATTCTAATTATATTTTAGATTTTTTATATTCAAAATGAGATGTCTATCATATATTTGATTATGTTTATTTATAGTTAGTTACATAAATTCAAAAATGAAGTCTTAATAAATTGTACTTATGCATAATTTACTTGTGATGTTGAACTTTAAGTGATATGCATCAACAAATAGTATTTTATGCACAAAAAATTATTTTTAAAATTTTTTGTCAAATGTTTTATAATATAGTATGAATTACACATGAATTTGTTAAAAACGTAATATTTTTATGTTAAATCTTTTAAGTAAATACAAACAGAGAAAATATAGGAATAAATGATTGGTAATTGACCAAAATAGTTAATCCGTCATGTCAAATTCACCTTTTGACCAATTTTTTAATCGAATTCTCATTTTAGGTATGAGCTGTTTGACAGTTGCTGAATGGTTTGGTGTAGAATGATTATATGGTCAGAATGATTAATAAGCTCTCATGATATAGTGCAAAATGAATTATAATTGTTTGGTAATTGTTTACAGTGAAATTAGGGCGTTGAATGGTTAAAGGGTTGTCCAAGATATAAAACCATTCAGAGGATTTTATAACCATTAAGAGACAGACTTTTTTTTTTGCCAAACAAGATTCACCTCTTAACGATTCAGATATTACATCTTAATGAAATTATTTAAAAAATAAACAAACAATCCTGTAAACTTTACATATATGTCTTACGTATTCTGGTAAACTCAATTTTTAAATTAAAAAAAATTATTTAAATTTGCATAAGAATTTATGTATTGGATCCAAATTTGCATTAATTTTTTTGTATTTTTTAATCTAAAATTTGGTTTTAAGTAAATTTATAAACCATTTACATGAACTTTAAATTGAATGAAAAAGTAACGTAATTTAACTTAATTCTTATTTTGGATAACGTATTTTTAAAATTTTTATTTTAGTACCTAAGATGTAAAGTTTTAAACATTTAAGTACTTCGGTAACCGGTTATCATGCTGATGTGCCGAGTGATGTGGTATCCGGTTAATGCTTCAACAAATAATACTGAGTTTGACACCACAGCAGCAAAGTAACCGGTTAATGTTTCAACCGGTTATCCATATACTTAAATATTTAGAACTTTACATCTTAAATATTAAAATAAAAATTTATAAAATAAACTATCCAAAATAAAAATAAAGTTAAAATACGTTATTTTTTTCATACAATTTATATTAAAAAATTTAGTAAAAAGTGAATTTGTTAAGAAAAATGATGTAAAGATGTATTCTCCAATCCCAAAAACACACATATCCCCCTCGTTAAAATGCCTTTCAAGTCAATGTTCTCCCCCTCCCCCTTTTCCTTGTTTCCATCAATCCCTTTTTTCTTTATTCTTTTATTCTATTAAGTATCATTATTTTATCAAGTATTATATATATATATATATATATATATATATATTTGGGATCATATGACATTAAAGGTTTTTTGTGAGACCCGTAAGACCAATTCTCAACCATTGGATTAAATCTACAATCTGAACATTCATAATTACAAATTGCCACAAGACTTCTCAATAATCACAAAATTGTCACCGTGCAACTTTAGACCATTAGATCATTAGCTTATAAAGTTGATCAATGAACATAAATTGGTCTTACGTGTCTTACGAAAAACCATTGGTCTCATGTGAACCCAACCCTATATATATATATATATAACAATATAAACTTGTTGGGGGTTTTGTTATGTAAATAAAAAGTTATATTTATTTCCTCTCTTTGTCTCCCTCTTTCTTTCCCCTCGGGGTGCCTTGGATTCTGGTAGTTGAGGTTTCCTCCTACCCGAGCGCTTCATTGTTGCTGTTTTAGCGTTTTAGTGTTTTATCTTGATCTGGAGGGGTCTCCCCCCTCCCTATCAAAAAAAGTTATATTTAGATATATATATAAATTTAAATAAGATTTTAATTAAATTTATAAATTTTAGATGAATATATGGTTATTTTCTAATAGTTTTATAGAGGTCGTAGATTTAACTAAAGTGTTTTTTCTCAGTTGCTTAATCGTTTGGTACATAATGATTAAGTGATCAGAATGATTACGAAACTCTTATAATATAGTGCAAATGAAATATAATTATTTTGTAATTATTTAGAATAAAATTAGGGTGTTGAATGGTTAAGGGAGGCCTTAGATACAAAATCATTTAGAGAGTTTTAGAACCATTAAAAGACGGACTTTTTCTTTTCCCAAACAAAATTCACTTCTTAACGATTCATAGGTTGTCTCTTAATGAAACTATTAAAAGGTAAACAAACAACCCTTAGGGTGCAAATGAAATATAATTGCTAAATGGTTTTGTTCATAATGATTAAATGGTCAAAATGATTAAGAGACTCTTATAATATATAGTGCAAATGAAATATAATTGTTTGATAATTATTCAGAATGAAATTAGGGTACTGAATAGTTAAGGGAGACCCAAGATACAAAATCATTCAAAGAGTATTAGAACCATTAAAAGACAAACTTATTTTTACCAAACAAGATTCATCTTTTAGCGATTCAAATACCGTTTTTTAATGGAACTATTAAGAGGTAAACAAACAACCCCTAAAATCTCTTTTAAGGTTATATACTTAAATTTGGGTAAAAAGTTGAGTACCAATAATTTCAACTGGTCTCATACAAAATGTGTTTCCTAACCAAAAGGATGGTGCTTGAATGGTTTGAGCTTGGGCTCCAAAGATTAAAAGTGCCTGGAAATCGCAGATTCAAATCCAATGAGGAATAAGAATCCCCTTGTGGCCACGGAGGTTCAAATACGATAACTCCATGTTATCTGCAAAGCATGTGGTTGTTCTGGGATTAGTTGGCTCACATAACAGGTTAAATATCTGTTAATAAAAAAATGTGTTTCCAATGACACCAATGTAAAGGAGCATTTTACCGGTAAAAGGAACATTTTCCTTGCCCAATATTATGGCACTATGCCCACTTTGTCTTTTCTAATCCATCAACTTTAGTCTCTTTGACATTTCAAGATGATATGTTACTTTTTGTTTTATGCTTTTTGCCATAAGTAACCCCATATCACATCATTTAACCTTACTTTAACCTTTAATGGAATTCCTTCGTTCAAGAATCAATGCCTTCAATTAGCCCCTATACGATAATCCAAACAAACTGCTACCGGCTTTACTTTTAACAGGTCGAAAACCTCTAAACTTTACTCTGTAACATCTTACACGAGTTCCAGTCAGTAAGACAAAACGTCGTGATGTATATTTAGTAACCCTGTAGTTTCCTATTTCGGTGTCACGAATCTTTTGGAAAAAAAACACGACTCGTGTTCCACAAGCTTAAATCGATAATTAAAGAAGGTATATACAGTCACGTGTTACAAAGATATCAAACGTTTAAAACAAGAAAACCGATGCTTATTATTATCTTACACATTTGTCACGAGCATAAGATTGAGGGACTTATTTTGCCATTTTCATAACATGATGTGGGTTAAGTGTAATTTAACCATAAGTTGACACAAGGTTATATAAAGTGAAAGGGAAGCAAGAAGAAAGTGTAGATAAAGTGATTCAAAGAAAAAAAACACACCAACAAGATTTTCTTGTTTTTTTTACTCTCTCTCTCTAGAAATTGGAAGTTAGAGAGAGAGAGAGAGAGAGTTTTAGAGCAATCCAACAATGGAGATCACCTCAAGATTACATGAGAGAGAAAACCCATCTCCGGCGAACTCTCCGACCAGCCACGCCAGCAGTAGCAACAGCAATGGACATGTCGCCGGCGGTGGCGCCACCGTCCAAACACCACCATTAACACCAAGACCCGTTTCGAGATCCGAACCAAGTCCATACCCAACCACCTTCGTTCAAGCCGACACTACTAACTTCAAGCAAGTAGTCCAGATGCTAACCGGATCCTCCGAAACCGCCAAACATGCTTCATCAAAACCGACCCAACAACCAGATCCGGCTCCGGCGAAGGTATCCATACCACCAATCAAAACGGGACAACAAAAGAAACAAGGGTTCAAACTATACGAGCGTCGTAACAGCTTGAAAAACGGGTTGATGATTAACCCTAATTCGGTTCCCAAATTCGGAAACGGGCACGGGTCGTCGCCCCGATTTCACGAGATTCTATCTCCGAGCATTCTTGATTTTCCGTCGCTGGTTCTCAGTCCGGTGACGCCGTTGATCGAAGACCCGTTTAACAAATCGTCGCCGTCGGTCGGTAATTCCTCGGAGGAAGATAGAGCAATTGCCGAAAAGGGGTTTTACCTTCACCCATCGCCGAGGGCGGCGACACCGCGAGGGGCGGCGGAGCCACAGCTGTTGCCGCTGTTTCCGGTGAGCTCGCCTCGGGTTAACGGGTCGCCGTCGTAGATAAGGAATAATTATGGATGTTGAAATTGAAGGTTAGATATCTTTTGCTTCAATTGTACAATTTGGATCTCTGCGATTCCATTTTTCTCAGAGATTAAAAAAAAACTTAAATTTAATTTGTATTTTTTTCCCATTTTTTAATTTTAATTTAAACTTAAATTAAATTAAAAAATTAAAATCAGAATGTTTGGTTATATCATGGGATTTGTAACGGTAATGGTTTAATGATATAGAAAGTGGCTTATTCAGTAAACTTTGAGAGAGAGTTTTATGTAGAAAATTAATTTTTTTCAAATCTGTGTTTTTCGATTAAAAACACGTTCATTCCATCTATAAAAAAAGCTTCCTAGATGGAATTTTTTCCAATCCATACGAACGGACAAATTAATCCACATAAACAATTTTATTCATACATGACTTAATAGAAAATCAACCTCAATATTAATATTGTGAAGAATCTCTTTTTAACTCAAATAGAAATATTAAATTAAGTGTGT
Organism: Cynara cardunculus var. scolymus; assembly: GCF_001531365.2. NCBI lineage: Eukaryota > Viridiplantae > Streptophyta > Magnoliopsida > Asterales > Asteraceae > Cynara > Cynara cardunculus. The sequence continues at coordinate 2,082,029 of NC_037544.1, forward strand.
TGATATAATAAGATATATAAAAGTAATAAATTTAACTAATTTATATAAATTAATTAATATACTCAAAAAATTTATGATAATTAAATAATTAGTTGTGTACCTTCGCAATGTGATTGGAGCCGTGAATTTTTCATCGGTAAATTGCAATTGGAACCATAACTTTTGTTTATTCAAATTGTATTAATATGTAAAGACCACATGTAACTTATATCATCGTTAAATCTTCTCTAATAAAACTTCAATCACATATATTTAAAATCCAACATATTTAAAAGACTTCACAAATGTGTTTGATTTACACCAAGAGCAAAGAATCAAAAGATCGAGAGCGAGACCGAGAGTTCTAGAGCAATTGAATGAGAGACATGAGTTTGAATCTCACATTAAGGGACGAGGAGAATTGGTGAAGGCATGAGTGAAATGTGTCAAAAGTATTATGGGAACATGAAAAGAAAAGATAATAATATGTATTGTTAACTTGTACTATATGTTATTTTAACTGTAGATTAAGAGATTTTAAGATTGAATGCATAAAATAGTAGYATTTAATGCATTATGAGTTGTTTTTAAGACTTTTAAGATTTTGTGCATAAATATATAGTATTTTATGCATTAAAAAATATTTTTAAAACTTTTGACAAATCTGATTTGTAAGGTAATATAAATATAATATAAAGATTTGTTGCCATAAATCATGTATTGAAAAAACGTATTCCAAATTTTGAAAAAAAACAGTCAAAATAAATGTGAATAATGAAGTAAAATTAAATGGTAGAGCCTTTTTTGGTGTAGAATCAATGTTATTTATATCATAGGTTTATTGGTAATTATAATAACTACATAATTATCAAAGGTTCTTAATATCCTCATTAAACATGTTTTAAATCTTTAATTATCCTTTTTTTTAACTTATTTTCGTCAATCGGTTTTTTTTTTAACGTCCGTACCATTAGTGGAAAAGAAATCGGCTGTTTGACGGTTGCTGAGTGGTTTGGTGCAGAATGATTAAGTGGTCAGAATGATTAAGTGACTCTCATTATACAGTGCAAAATGAAATATAATTGTTTACAATGAAATTAGGATGCTGATTGATTAAAGGCTCATGATACAAAATTATTCAGATGGTTTTAAAACCAGTAAGAGACAGATTTTTTTTGTCCAAACAAGATTCACCTCTTAACGATTCAGAGACTACCACTTAATTGAACTATTAAAAGATAAACAAACAACCCCTAACTGTTTTGTATCTAAATATTAATTTAATTATGTGTGTGTGTATATATATATATATATATATATATATAATTTTTATAGATTAAATGAACTGTTTATGGTTTTAGGGAAGTCTCGGTTTAGCTGATAATATGCAAAAACCACTACTCGACGATTGAGACCTATTTAATAATAAATGAGATACAAACCGTTGCAATTTTGTAAAGATGATTATACATCATACCTTTTCCGTCTATATAGAACATGTTATGACATGCATCTAATTTCTCGTGTATACATATACACACACACACACACATCTTTATGTATGTGGTTATGCATATGTATGTAAGAGTGGAATCTGATGAGACCAACCAGTTTTCATGTGGACCGTAAGAAACAATTATGAAGTTCAGTATGTATCCTGTGAAATTTTGGTGCATTTTTCTTAATGAAGGTTTGTTGCGTTTTTTCTTGTAAAGGTTCGATATATTTTATCTTGGAGATTCTGCAATTATCAATCTAATTTAAAGCTTTAAAGTTGTCTTATAAGAACTGAATGATATCACATAATCTCATATATATATATATATATATAGAGAGAGAGAGAGAGAGAGAGAGATAAGCAATCAAATGCAAACCACTCATATTTGTACAAACTGTGCAAACCATCTTTATCCGTCGATTTCATTGTTTAATCTTATGAAAATTTTTTCATGAAATTGTTTAATCTTATAAAATTGTTTCATAATATTTTTTTCATGAAGTTGTTTCATATATGATTATGAAAATTTTCATATAATACTTATGAAATTTTAATGAAACTGTTTCATGTATTTCTCTAAAATTAATATAATGAAGATGATAATATCTATGATTAATATTTTTCCACAATAAAAATAATTAATCAATCTTTCATAATTACAAAAAAAAAAATGAACAACACGAAAAATTATGATTGATTTAATGAGGTTTGTACAAATAACGTGATTTGCAAAGTAAACATTATTTCTCTCTTTCTCTCTCTCTCTCTCTCTATATATATATATATATATATATATGTATATATATATGGGTCCATTCAAAGGAGAACTGATTAACTTGTGATAACTGTGAGATCTAATCTCAACCACAATCAATAGATAAATGAGTAAACTAATATTTTTATAATTTGACTTATAATTATAATTAAGGGGAATTTTAGGTATTTTAAATTTTTTTATCTCTCCTACCTCCGGCCTCCAACGAACACCGTATGATTCCCAAAATACACCAAGATACATAATATGATACCCAAAATACATACAATGTGATACCTAAAAAACGTTAAGTAAACTTTGAGACCATTGTGATACCAAGTGTGGTACCACTATGATACCTATGTTGTATTCATATGTATGTGTGTGTATAGTGTGCACAATGCATGTTGTATATGTGCAATGTGTATGTGTGTTGCAAGTCTGGAGGTTGGGTTGGAGAAGAAGGTTGGGATGGAGATGACCACAGGAATTGAGGGTTTTCCCGGATGAAGGGTGATCGATTTAGGGGGGGGGGGTCGAGGGGAGTATCGATGGAGATGGTGGTCAGTGGCGGGGATGGAGGAAGGGAGATAGGTAATGAGGGGGTTACAGGGACAAAGATGGGGCTAGCTGTCGGAAATGCTCACATGTGCGTGTTTAGTGGTCGATCATCGGAGACGGCGTCTTGGTCGGACAAGATGATCGGAAGAGGTCACCGGAGTGGTGGTGGGTGCAGTAAAAGGCCACCGGATTTGGTCCCTGTGTGTGTATGTATATATATACATATACATATATTAAAATTTTAAAATAATTAAAGTAAATTGAATAATCAACACAATTTAATAATTTACCATTTGTTTTATTTTAGTAAATAACATTAATTATCTAAAATGATTGGTTCATATTAGATCTCACAGTTACTACAAACTTTTTAATTCTTATTTGATTAGACATATATATATATATATATATATGTGTGTGTGTGTGTGTAAAATTAAAGATATGAATAAATAAGGAAGCTTAAAAGTGAGGTTAGATGGTGGGATGCATCACATTCATATTCCAAGCAACCATCAATGCAACATTAACACTTTTATATAAAAATATTATCCTTTAAATATAGAATTCAACCTCAAATCTAAAATATAATACCAACACTTTGATTATTTAAAAATGAAGTTATATTATTAATTTAAAACTGAATCTGATTCGTATACTTATATTATATCGTCAATCATTAACAAATTAAATTACTGATCTGTGTTTTCATAATAATAACAGAATAAGAAACTCGTTTGTAATTTTTTTTACTGGTTGGATCAATTCTTAAAAACAATCCCTTATAAACCCATGATCGATACCCTCTTTTAACTTACTTTTTTACGAAAACATCGTTTCTTATAAAACTTTTTTTTTTCAACGGTATTTACACGAACTTTAAAATGAGCCATGGAATATATGAAACTATATGTATCTGTACGCAAATATTGAATTACATTCCTGGTTCATATGGTCTACTGGTTGTTATGACTAAGGTCCCGCATTTATTACATTCTTAATACATGTGGTTTTAAAAAACACACACCTTGAATTCCTCCTCTTAACGTCGTGTCCCTTTGTTCTTCTAGTGACGCCTCGTGTCTCTCACGTGATTGACATGAGGGGCAATTTCGTCCAACGTTTCATTTGATTTTATTTACTCTTTTTTTTTCTATAAAAGACAAAAACCCAAAATTAAATTTCAAACCAAACAGAAAACAGATGTTCTGAAAGCCTTTCAAGAACCCTTGGAGTGTCTATTTCATATCGGCGTAGAGCTCTTCTAGGATTCAGGGTTTCGTACAAAGGCAAAGGATTAAGTTACGGAAATTGAGCAAGAGAAAGAAGTGGTAGAGGGTTCATTTGGGCTCGTTTTCTTTGTTCATCTGTGTCTCTCCTTCAAACTTTATGTTCGATCTCTTTCGTGTCAAAAAGGATAGAATACGACGATCTTAGTCTTTGATTTGAACTCCATCTTCATCTCCTGGTTTCATCGTCAATTACTGCTTTAGATTTATGTTTAGTGCTGTAATTTAGATTCAGGGTTTTTCTTGCTTTTATTTACTTGTAACGTTTTGTATTATAAGTTTACTCGAATGAATTTGTGTTGGTTAGTTTTTCACTCGTTTACGAGTTCAAGAAACGATGTTTATATGGTTATTTTTTTAAACTGGGTTCTATTTGAATTATTGGGTCACTTCATTTACCTTGTAAATGGTCCCTATAGTGCCTTTACCTGACCAACTACCTAATACTACGCACGCTCATCGAACAGTGCTTTTTAGCTTTACACCCAACTACGAACAACATCTGTAAACTTCATTAAGTATAGTAATGGTCATTGTGGCTTGCATTTTACTTTGTAAATAGTCCTTGAGTTTAACACTATTAATTAAGCTAGGGACATTTTCGTCTTTAAACAGAAAAATACAAAGAACTGGTGAAAAGACAATAATACCATTCACTTAACTGATTATTTTTTTTATTTTTAACAGAGTTAATTAGAAAGCAAAATGCAAACAACAATGACTAGTAATATTCTTAAAGCATCTCCAACAAATTCTCCAAAATAAATAAAATATGGAAAATGGAGATTTAGAACGGATTTTTATGCTTCAAGAGATTCTTTAAAACTCTCTAAAACGGAAAAAGTAAATAAGAGATCGTTTTTTTTTTCTCCAAATATACAGAACACGCAAAAAAATATGATTAATCATGTGAGATAAATATTTTTCGAATATTTTCATTAATAAAAAACTTTAAAAATAAATATTTAAAGATAAAAATAATATTTTTAATAAATGAATAAAATATTTTAATATGATAATCAACCGAATGCAATTTTTTTTTTTTTTTTTTTGGATATTTTTAACGAAAAACTAAAATTGCGGTTTATTGTATTAAAAAGGAAAAAAGGTGGGTCCCAGGCAGGAAGATATTTGGAAGTGGGCAGGCGACTTTGAACGGTCATGATTTGACCTGCAGCCTGTCTTCTTTGAACAGAACGGTGCCTATGCCTACGTTATCTTTTTTTATTTTTTATTTTTTATTTTTTATTTTCTTAATTTATTTCTTTTGTTTTTTGGGAAAAAAATGAAAATTTGAAATTTATATCCTGAAAATATTTTTTTAACCTGCATATAAAAAAAAAATTAATACCAACATAAGATTGATGTTTGATTGATTTGAGTTTAGATTTCAAAGATCAAAAGTACTTATAGGTCTCAGATTTAAATTTAAAGAGGAATAAAAATTCTCTTGTGGCCAAGAAGATTCAAATACAGTGACTCCGATCTATCCGCAAAGCAGGTAGTCTTTCTGGGATTAGTCGATTCGTATAGCGGATTGGATATTCAGGTTAATAAAAGAAAGTAAATACTGATAATTTATTACAACAATGGATCTAATATATATTTTTTTTCAAATTCAAAAATTATTACCGTCTTTGTTTCAAAATAAATGTTCATATTATTATTTTAATTTGTCGTAAAATAAGTGTTGACTTTCAAAACTGAATGTTTATTTTCTCATTCTATCCTTAATTATGAGGTGAAGAAAATCTCTATTTATAATTAAGAATCAAACTGTATTTTTGTTAATTATAAAACTGTAATAATTATAAATTTCTAAAACTGTATGTATTTTTTACTGTGGACATTGTTTTTTGGTCAAAAGGCATGAGAGATCTCTAATAGATTCCTCAAAATGTAAAATTAAAAGTCAAAATGTTCAGTAAAAATTTAGGTTCATCTCCAACAATTTTCTCTATTTTTGAGATTACAATGTTATTTATATTATTAAAATATTGAACAAATTGCATGAAAAAAGTAACGTACTTTAACTTGATTCCTATTAAAATATAGATACATTAAACTGCTCTTCTTCAGTAACAACAGTAGTAATAGTGGAGTAAAAATGAAAACCATTTTGTTGAGTGACAAAACCAATTGTAGTTGCCAATTGCGAATCATTTCAATGGTATCATAATGAAAAAACGTACCAAAATCACTAAATAAATTTGAGTATCATAATGCATGAGCCCTCCAACAGTGGTTTTTTGTTGTTATCTGCCAATTGGAAGATAGAATATCACTTGTCAAGATTTTAAGCTAAGTATAAGTGGCTGTTTACCAAACGTTTATCTAGGTAAGTGCTTACGAAGTCATATTATCTTACCGGATGAATATGACAAAGACCAAAAATCTTACTCGGTAAGAACGAGACAAAGAACAAGAGTTTTACCCGGTAAGTGAAGACGACGACTCTTACCACGATAAGAGCTTACCAAGTAAATTATTGTATACGGTGTTGTTTTCGTTGAGTAAAATCTTACCCGATAAATAAGTAATAATGTTGAATTTTACCGGTAAGCACTTATCGGGTAAGTTATTGATAAACGACCCCTAATTTTGGATTAAAGTCATACCCGATAAAATAGACAAGTTAATAATGGGTAAATTTTTTAATGCAAAATAACATACGTTGGATTGACCTCAAAATTGTCCATTTTTTAAAAATTATATATATATATATATATATATATCTTTTTAATAAAATGATTTTAGATCTTAGATTCCCATGAAATTAGTCAAGACATATGGATGCTGAATGGACATCCACCGTTAGTAAGTGCTGTTTATTAAATGTTTACTTGATAAGTACTTACCAAGTTATATTACCTTATCGGATGAATATGGTAAGGACCAAAAATCTTACCCGGTAAGAACGAGACAAAGACCGAGAGTCTTACCCGGTAAGTGAAGGCAAAAGTCACGGTCAACTCTTACCGCGTAAATTGTTGCATAGAAAGCCGTTTTTGTTGACTAAAATCTTACCTGGTAAATGAATGATAGTATTGAATTTTACCGGATAAGTGTTTGGTAAACGGCCCCTAAATAGAAGCATTTCATCCTTTTTTACTTAAATTTTTTATGTTTTAGTGGAAATATATTCGTGTAATACAACACGATATATCTCGATTTTAAAGTTAAAAACTGAAACCCTCAATTCTAATTCATGCTTTGTTTATTTTCTATTTCTCTCATACAATAATAAGTTGTAAACTTAAATTTTAACATATTTTAAGTACTAAGTAGACGAAGTTAACATACAACATAAGCAAGACTTCTTGCCCTGTAAGTGAATGAAAAGACTCTTACCGGGTAAAAGGTGCTTATCAATAATCAACTTTGATGGTCAAGAATGTTACCCGGTAAGTGAGGGCGACGACTCTTACCATGGTAAGCGCTTACCGGGTAAATTGTTGCATACGATGCCCTTTTGGTGGACTAAAATCTTACCCGATAGGTAAATGATAGTGTTAGATTTTACGGACAAGTAAATGATAGTGTTAAAATATTAGCCAGTAAGTAAATGATAGTTGACAAACCAAATGTTGTATTTATACCCTAATGGTGATTCTAGACCCTGTTTTCTTGGGAAATCTAACACGACACCATACGTTATAGCAATATAGCTTACCTTACATGCCAAGCCAAGCCAAGCCACACAAAAACCTTCAAAAGGGTATTTCTGTAAAAGATTTGACCGTCGTAAATCCGTGATTATCTGGCAGCGGTCCGTTTCCGGGCCTCAAGGAGATTGTCACTTCCAAACCTGAGACAACAACATTAGAATTTACTCAAACTGATAGATTGTACTAGGATCAGCCAAGAACCATGGCTAGATACCGTGTTTAATTAATGGGTCATTTGAATAAACGACCTTAAATGAGTTTTCAATTAAAATCACGACCTAATTTTCTTTTAACTCAATGACCTTCTGACTCACCCCCTGGTTCAAAACAGTCTTCCCAGTTAAATACGGGTCATTTAGGTATATACCCTTAAATGGGACTTTAATTAAATCCACGACCTCCTTAGCCAGTTAGCCTATTAAAGATAAAATTGCTTCATGCTCGTCATATGGTCATGGATTTAACTAAAATCTCATTTGAGGTTATATACCTAAACATAGGGAGGTTCAACCGAGAACTCAAAACAAGAAAACACAAGAAAGACCAAATCACATGCTATTAACAGAACACGGTCAAAGCAACGGGTGTGTGGGCGACTAGGTTGCGTGAATCAGACATGATTTTACAAATCACATATGATTTGGTTGTTCTCGTGTTTTATTATTTGGTTCTCATTTGAACCTGCCCAACTTAAAGCATACCGTTAAACATAGTCTACTCTCATAACAACTTGGAAACACACGAGAGGGTCAATTTGCAAAATCAACTTCTAGCGAAGGTCATTGAGCTAAATATCCCTTAATTGAATTATACAATCCGACATTGCATCAAATAAATATACCAGCTGCCTTTGCCGCTACAGCTTCTTGAAAGACATCGGTTACGAATAGAATCTCTGATGGCTTGTCGACTCCGAGAGACTCCGAGATTTCGACATAACTCTTTGCTTCTTTCTTGTTCCTGAAATTGGATAAAATGAGGCTTCACAATATATGGATTCAAGATCAAGGGGATCTGGAAAAGAATCAAAATTTTACCCCACTGAGGTGTCAAAAAATCCACACAAGTATTTTCTCAAGTCACCGTAATTTGTATATCCGAATAACAGTCGTTGTGCCAATCTGCTACCACTCGAATAAATGTACACCTGATTACAGATGATTATATAATGAGCAAGATCGAAGATTTCATGAAAATGTAAGGTCGCAAATTAGGTTTGTAGACGAGACGAGATGCTAGTATTTAACTGAATGACCTTCTATGAAAGTCACTTTTGAGGGTATTTTCAAGATTTTATAGGGGCAGACCATTTCACACCAGACCTTCTATAAAAGTCACTTTTGCAAACTAACATTCTAGTGTGTTTTCAAGATCTTACAGGGCATACTATTTTAAACAAGAGATGGGTCATTTGAACGTTACTGAGTTAAAAAAAATAAGAAGGTATTTCTCTGAATTGAAAACTCGTTTGGGGTCATTTACTTTAAACCTTGGCAGGCAAGTCAAACCGTACCAACCCGAGCCAAGCTCAAGCCTAGTAAAACTTAGCAAGCCATGAGCTGAACCCAAACTTAGAGCCCGCAAGCTCAAGCTTGACTCAAGTAAAACCATCGTCAGACTCAAAGGCTTAGCAAGCCATGAGCCGAATCCAAACTTAGAGCCCGCAAGCTCAAGCTCGACTCAGGTAAAACCATAGTCAGACTCAAGAATTAGAACCTACCTTTACACCAGAGGCATGCCATTTTTCAAGAGCTTTAGGAACATCATCAAAAACAACTCCTTTTAGTTCATTTTTCTCAAATCCCGTACGCCAAATGTGCCCCTGCGTCATCAAGTGTTAGCAGCATGATCCGACTTGAAGAGACATGTTGTAAAATCTAAATGCGGTATTTCTCACTTGTAACTGTTTTAACGAAGTAATCTTCCTGTCGGCTTTTATCATTCCTTCAACATTAGCAACCAAAGAAGCTATCACCTCCTCTTTTCCTGCATCATCAGATGGAATAGGAACAGCACCAACAACTCCCTGTTGTAAATCATCTTCTACCTGCAAGAACAATCAGTAAGCCCATCATTATGTGTTTCTTTTAGGATACATGCATCAAAATGCAACAAAGTTTGGTTTAATTCCTATTTAGTATAACTAAAATTTCCTTTCTTAATCGGTGTAACCAAGTTTCAAAATTTCCTATTTTTTACCTATTTTGACCGGTAACCTGCTAATCTTGTAACATTTAATGAAGTGGATACTCGTTTATGAAATGTTTAGAACGAGGTGGACGATAATCTTGATATCCACGCCATTAAATGTTACAAGATCTACAAGTTACCAGTCAAAATGGGTAAAAAGTTAGACAATTTTGAAACTTTTTACACCGATTGAGAAAAAAACTTCTTTGTTACACTAAATAGGAACTAAAACCAAACTTTGTTGATTTAAATCATTTGCCCTTCTTTTTATGCAATATATTGGATTTATAAGAACTTACTTGAGAGCGTAACAACTTGATATCATCTTGAGTATCAACAGTATCATATGTTTCCTCCAAATGCATGCGCACATTGTTGCGGGCATATGGAAAAAGAACATCAGTGACAAATGAAATAGGCGTAGTTGTCCCCTCAATGTCCAAAACGACACATCGCTGCAACACAATTCATTATATTTTTCAGGGAACCATAATAAGCACACAACCTCTTTAACTAGAAACATAAAGTGGCAGGTTTTTTCAATAACTTACCGGGGTCGTGCCAGCCTCATTACTTAACGTAAGCTTCCCTGCCTTAGGAGATGTGTTTGTAGTGCGACGACCCAAAACTCCTTTGGAATTTTGGATGGGACCATGACTAGGAGTCGACCAGTCCAGGCCCAATTGGTGAAGTTTGATCGCGGCATCAAAGAGATAGTGGTAGCATTCTGCCTGATGGATTGTGGATTGTATCAAAGAGTTAAACCAGGATGATACTTTGTTTAAGATTTTAAAAGAGATGCATCTTGATAGATCTTGACTATATATCGCATTAAACATTTTAGGATATAAGTGATTCTTCAGGAAAGAAATGTCGCTCAAACTTGAAGTAAAAAACACAGACCTGAGTTTTGGCACTGACCCAGGAATCACCCCATATATAAATACCATGGTTCCGCACCAGCACAGCGGTTGTTTTTGGGTATGCTTCAATCTGTTGATCATGAGAAAAGTTTTCAGTCTAAAATCACAGTTCCCTCGAGTCAACATACAAAGTTTTGTACATTTGTAAACCGAAAGGTTAGCATGGCTTCTAGGAGTCTATCAAAGAATGAACCTTAAATTCCAGTATAATGTCTGCATCTCCTATATAAACACGCTAATGTAATTTGCATTTTCTAATTGTCAGAAAACATTCCAGGTGAAAATGTGAATCCAAGACAGATACAGTTCCTGAATTTATCATTTATGTAAGACCGTTGTTTTGATGATTGAGTTAACCTGACAAATCAATTAAAATTCCTGCAAGTAGACTTATGTTCAAACGCATTGTCTAGCAGCAAGTTGACCATTATGGTATGATATTTTTCTAGGTTATTGGTCATACACAAAACAAATCTATTCAGCTACTGCAAATAATAACAATCATTCAATTGAGCACAAAAGGTTGCTGAATTGCATAGGTTTCTGTTTTCTTTCTAATACTTTACCTTTTGTTTTCAAGATTTTCTTTTTCTATTATTTACTGGGACTGCCATTTTTCTGCAAGTATGCTGTCCTTTCTCTCTATTCAGAATAGTTGATTGTGATATGTTACCGATGCCCTGATGATTTTCATCTTTTCTGAAACTTTTGCTATCATCAAGCTTTCACCCAACACAAAATAGTTCTACATAAGGATTAGTTGAGTCTTATTCACTTAACCAAGCATTCTACTTTCTCATTTCTGAAAGAATCATATCAGCACATCCTAAAGTGATAATGCAAATGTAGCAACGAACATATACCACATAAGAATAGGTACCATAACCAAGCTCAAAAAGCATACACTTTACTATTGGTAGGATGTATTTCACATGGTGAACGTATATACGAAGTCAAGTGATAACATAAAGGTTAAAGAATCAAATTGAAGTGATAGATCAAAGGCAAGAATAAGTGACGAGATAAAGTTCAAGGATCAAATTAAAGCAATTGATCAAGGCAAAAGGCAGAAAATAACATACAGCTGCAGCAAGCGATTCTGTCAACTCTCTCTCATGGGCAGTGTTTTCGATTATGGGAACCACAAGCTCATCATAATAGCCATGCCCTTGAATTCCTTTTATCATTTCCATGTGAGTGACCTGTGAAAAAATAGCAAATGAGAAGCCACAACAAGATGAATAATAGCTCAATGGTGCATCTGTGGCATCAAAATCACAGTTAGTTTTAACCGTCCATTAACCCAACTGGCAGTGGTTGTAGCTGTGGGTTCAATTGTTTCAGAAAAAAAGTAAAATTGTATGAAAATTCTGCAATGAAGAAGCCTTATGCTGCCAATCATCCTAGAACGAGAAAAACATATGAAAAATATATAATTTTTAAAGATTATATGATCATAAGAAACTCTTTCGGAGAGCAACCAACTTCAAGTATTACCCGAAACTCTCTTGCCAGAGGATCAATCATCGTCACGAGACAAGATTCCATTCCATGACTATGGATAACTGCACCGGCATTACGCCTATCGTAAGCCTGAAAGATAACAAGAACATGTGTCATCTTCCTCAACAGAAGGTAACTAAGGTCAAGATCTTAATACCCAGATAACAATCATATTGGCAAAAATGAAATAAAATTGAAAACAGTTATCCAAGAATCAAGCTGCTTTTGATTTCTAAGTACCTTCATGAAAAGAGGGGCACAATCCGAACATTTGGGAGGTTTGTGAGGGTAAGGCTTTGGCAATGGGGAAAAGAGGATAGATCCACTTGGAGATAACACATACATGTCGTCTTCTACCATTCTTTCCTTTTGCACACCTAATATACCATTCATAATACCCTAATTTCAAATTTCATAAAATTCAAAATTCTCTAGAAAAATAATCGCCACATAAATATATTTTCTGTAAATATAGACAAATTCACACAATCACACGTGTATATAGAGTGTATCAAAAGAGAGAGAGAGATACCGGAGGGGGACATGACGATTAATTGGTCGGATTTGCAAACGGAATCGTCGTGAACTTTGACAGTGATGCTTCCGCCGGTGCCGGAGACCCACCCTAGGTTGTAAAACTGACGGCATAGCTCAGCAATGAGTGATTTGGTTTGTTTAACGTGAGAGCCTTCTAGGTATGCTTGGGATGTTGTGGCTATTTTCATGCCGTTAGCTGCCGCCATGGTTAGCTCCGGTGGTTGCGTCGCTCTTCTGTAATTCTGCTAGGCACGTGAGAGAGGGGATGCTGCGGAGTGGCAAGACATCGTGAACAGTGGCAAATAGGGTGCTCGCACCATCCCGAACTATCCGATCAATATAACTCTAACCCGGCCCGACACGAAATAACCCAGTCTTTAATGTCTAATCGAGTTGTAAAAATTAAAAATCTTCAAACCATAGGTATTAGGTTGAAATTGAGATACTATTATTTGAACTCAAACTAATCCAACTCAATGAACCCCATATCCTTGTATTACTTGGATTTAATATGATTGTTGAGTTTCTATTAATATATACATTAGACAATTATATTATCACGTACCCTTTGCATATATATATATTTTCAATTTATTCTCCATCTTTATATAACTTATTTATATAAATGTTTAGTAACTGTGACCATATGTATGTAAATTAAGAAAATTAATTGAATGTGATATACGTAAAATTTAAGAAGTATGTATAAGTTGTATCAAATGATTTATGATAAAAAAAATAAATTATGAATAGAAAAATAACATATTCAATGTTAGAAAAATATTTTAATATACCAAAATATCAATCCAACCAAACTAACCCAACCAACGGTTTAGGTTGGGTTGCAATTTGGTTTTAGGTCGGGTTAAAAAATTTCAAACCGCAAGCATTGAGTTAGGTTGTTCAAATGTCTTCAACCCGATCAAATCAATCCATTAGCACTTCTAGTGCAATTTTGTAAACCAACTATTTCTACATCAAACTTACCAATTTTATTGGTGTTGATTATATTTGGTTGATAGTATTAAGTTAAGAATGTAAACTTGATTGTTACGAGATATTGGAATTCATGTACCACGATAACATGGTATCGACTTAAAAAAACCCTTAAAAATAAAAGCCTAAAAAATAATTTGATAATCATTCATCTAGACAGTACGTATAAATACATACAATTAATTAAAGTTGTTTTTGGTTTTTATGCACATGTACATACCAGACAAATTGCTTATAAATTACTTGTATGCATATATGCATACCGTCCATATGAACGGTTATCAAGTTGTTCCTCAAATTTTTAATTTTTTTGTGGTTTCCCACCCTACCGATTTATTTAATTATTTATTAGTTTTTTTTATATATTTTATATATAATAAATATTATTCATTTTATTTTTACTTATTTTGTTTGAACATTTGAATGTCTGCAAGTTTTATTCTTTGCTTTAGAAATCCATCACATGTGTTATCTAAAAACTCAAAATTTAAATAAAATGACAAATTTTCATATATAACTCAAAATTCGTATAAAACAAATACCAACTATAGTTTTTCTTTTAAGTATATAATATTTATATACGACAAATGCAACAAATAAACTCACATACCCTCCTCACCTATGGTGAGGTTTGAACCCCTGACCTCCTAGGAGGCCAAGAGCTACGATACCGCTAGGCCAAATACCCTTTGGTAACAAATACCAACTATAGTTGGTTGGTACACGGTATAAAATTTTACATATCAATTATAATTGATTTAGTACACGGTATTACGCAAGTCAATCATGCTAGAATCATATTTTTGGGTCGTTTACCAAACGCTTATATGGATAAAACATTTACCAAATCACATTACCTTACCGGATGAATGTGATAAAGACCAATAATCTTACCCGGTAAGAGCGAAACAATGCCCAAGAGTCTTACCCGGTAAGTGACGGCGACGACTCTTAACACCGTAAGCGCTTACCGGATAAATTGTTGTATATGATGCCGTTTTGGTGGACTAAAATTTTACCCGATGAGTAAAGCGCTAGTGTTAAATTTTACCAGTAAGCACTTACATGATAAGTGTTTGATAAATGACCCGTTAATTCATAAAGCTGGATTTCACGAGTTGATGACACTAGTATTTACATAATTTTGGTCAAATAATAAAAGTGAATACAATGGAGTAATTTAACTGTTTTTGACTGATTTTCATTCATGATGCTTTGAATCGAGCAATGATGATGTCGCAGGCTGTGACAAAGTCTACAAGCTTAAAGTTCATTGGTCAGATCTTTCTGTTTGTTGAAGGAATATTGTTAACTGTTATTATTAAGATGTATACATGCCTGTATCAAAAAGCCGAGAACATATAAGAATACATTTAATCAGATGTTGGTTGGCAACCAAAATATAAAAAATTATGATGGTCAAAATACATAAAAGAACTACTCGAGCCCGATCTTAATAATTCTCGAGCTCGAGTTGATCTTGAATGCAAACCAGAACTCATTCCAGTTAACGAGTCAAGCATTATAACACCAACGTTCGACTCAGCTCGTTCGAAAACTCGATTCAGTTTTTCGAGTTGAGTCGAGCCGAACCGAGCGATTTGAACATTCTCGTATATTTATCAATCATACAATAAAAGTATAAAAATTATCGAGCTTAGGCCGATAAATGAGTTAATCGATCGTGAGTTCGAACCCATAAATGAGCATCGAGCTCGAAAACTCAAAAATATTCGAGCTCGAACCCTATATTGAAAAAGTTAATCGACCTTGAGCTTAGTGTGTAGTTTTTTGAGTCCGACCCAATTAACATACTATTCGACTCGTTTATACTCCCACATAGACACCTGATGCGGACCGGGGCATGGCTTCATAGGAAGGAGACGACACGGAGGCTGTGTTGCACAAAAGGGAGCGGACAAGCACCAATGCTATAGCAATGGGGTCGTGGAGGGTTTTTATAATGACTCGTGCTATATAAGTTCTATTAGATATGTTTAAAAGCATACACCTAAATTTTTATTATGTGGGGGTGTTTGGAATTGCTTATAAAAACAACTTATTGACTTATTTCGGTGTGACACAGGTAATACGCACTTTTAGGTGTTTGGATAAACAATTTATACCGATGCCAAACCGGTAATAAGGAGTTTTTAAAAAATTAAGCCATTCTGACTTATAATAAGGTGGTGTTTGTTTTAAAAAAAAAACTCTTATTTGCAATTCAGACCGTTTGTTTTTCTTTTTATTTCAGAGCCACTTATCACTTATTTTCCTCTTAAAAATTAAATGATAACCTAGCCACTTATTTTCCTTTTAATCCTGAAGACTATCCAGAGAACCGATTTCTACTTCATCATTCGATCGACTTCATCCTCCCTACCGTCTCAATCGATTGACTTCACCCTCAATCGCCTCTGGTGGCTTCAAATCGACCCAAATCAAGAGGGTTTTATTCTCTGTGGGTTTTTGCCACTGCGTGTTTTCGTTCCTGTGCAAACCAGTAGTTGTGCACCTTTATCCTCATGAATCAAGGTATTTTCGTCCCTGTAGTTTTCATCATGATGGAGATTTGCTTCGATTTTAGAGATGAATTTGGGCGTTGGATTTTAGAGAATGGTGGTGGACGGTGGTTGATGGTGGTGGGATAAGGGTGGAGATTGAGGATGAAAGACTTGATCCGGAGGAGAAGGAAGAATTAAAGGAATCTTGGAATATAAACAGAAGTGAAATAAGAAATTATACATATCCATATGTTTTGTTGGTTATAAAAGCAAACTATTGATTCAGATTTTAGACGTTTGTCAGTTTACAAAAACAAACAGTTTGACTGATTCAGATTTTAGACTTCAATACCACCTCTTAAAAATCAGAAATAAAATCAGACTTCAGACTTCATGGGCTTTAAAAAAAACAAACGTGACCTAAGTTTATATAAGCTGACTGAATTAGTCAAATTACTATTTTACCCTAGTCCCCAATTTGGGGGTATATGACCACGCCTTTTATCCATCCACCTTCCATGCCTTCCATCTCCAACAATGGGGAAAGGCACCAATCCGTTCGTCAAGAAGAAACTCTTCGAAGATCAATTCCAATTCCTCAGACAATACATAGGAAAACCCTTGGCCTTTTTGCTAGACATACCAGTTCAACTTGTACAGGCTCCTTTCCTTATCGCTAATGACATTTCCGGCTCTGCTCCTCGTGGCTTTGGTATCCCCGAATTCATCTCCAAGCTCTCCTATTCTGCAATTTTTGTAAGTTTGTATCACTTCCTATCGTTATTGATTTTATTTCCAATGAATT
Organism: Cynara cardunculus var. scolymus; assembly: GCF_001531365.2. Taxonomy (NCBI): domain Eukaryota; kingdom Viridiplantae; phylum Streptophyta; class Magnoliopsida; order Asterales; family Asteraceae; genus Cynara; species Cynara cardunculus. The sequence continues at coordinate 2,099,233 of NC_037544.1, forward strand.
GCGCTATTAAGGTTTTGTTGAATTGGGGTTTTCTAGTGGGACACTTTCTACTGCCCTTGAGTTCATGTTTTAACTTTCATTCTATGCAATTTTTGTAAAATTTTCTCATTTTTGGCTGAAAACCATAGAGGGTTTGGTTGAATTTGGAGTTGTTATGTATGGTGTTATTGGTTGTTTATTTTCAGGCGGTTGCTGCTCTTGGGACTTGTGATATCGCACTGGAGTTAGGGAAGAAAGTGATATGCCAAAGGTGCTTCTTGATTTGATTGATTTTAGTACTTGTTCTTGTTTCCGTTTGCAGATTGAAGGTATATTTGCTGATGATTTTAGGGGTTTGATATTTTGATTATATATATAGCTTACGGAAATTACATTTTATCACAGAAATTTCAAATTGATGTAAGCGAACCTATATGCATAAGAAAGGCTTTTGACTTGTAATGAAATCTCTATCAAACAGCGGTGGATTTAGGCAAATTGATAGACCATGTAAATATACTGTCTTCTTGTAAGCTCGCTATTGTATGTGTATGACGGCGGATCCTAAGGGTGCGATTGGTATGTGGACTGGAATGGACGGGCGAGAGTGAGGTAGGCATGAAAGAATTCTGAAAGGTTTTTGGGTTTTAATTTCTCATGGCTAGTTTAGTAAATTACCAATCTTGTCCACTCTCTAGAAAAATGCATTGATGTCCCACTTAGGTCATGTCTTGTCCAAGTTTAGTGTCACGTCAAACGTGGGATAACAAGTTTTTGTATTGTCTGGTCTCGCATACCAAACACACTCTATCAGTATAAATGAACCCAATATATCCCATATAGAGGTAGCGTATGAGGAGATAACTGATAACTGACCTTGTTTTGGCATCAAACTGCAGGAACTGTCAAACTTGCAATGGGTGGAACGCTCTACGGTGTACCATGTGCAGAGGCACAGGGAAGGTCATGTACCAGGTCAAAAACTACAGATTAAGAAGGTACATTTGTCATACCTACATATATATATATATATATATATACATATTTATATATAGGTCCGATTCAGGGGAAAACCGCAAAATAAAAAACTAAGGAACACCCTGGTAAGTGTTTATCTGGATGGTATGCACATGTGCATACAAGTAATTGATGAGCAATTTGTCCGGTATGCACATGTGCATAACATGCACACATATGCTTAAAAACCTAGAAACAACTTCAGTTACTTATATGCACATGTGCATATCGTCCAAATGAATGATTATCAGGGTGTTTCTCAGGTTTTCATTTTTTTGAGAGGTTTCCCCTTATATATGTGTGTGTGTGTGGTGCAATGCACTTATAAATTATAATGAGCATATAATGAATCTTTTTTGTGATCTTGATTTCATTATGACCATATTTAGGCTTCATGAATTTTTTTTGACTATTTTAAAAAATTTCTTCAGTGGAGAGAAACCAACAGCTGAGGCTATTGCGGATGCCATTACTGAGAATAGAGCAGAGCTGGTGCATCTTCCAGCTACCATGGATCTCAACGTTCCACTGCCGACCAAAGACTGTGAGACCTGTGATGGATCCGTGAGCACCCTACATAAAAATGAACTTAGAGATTCTTTAGTGCTCCCACCTAATCTAGCTCACTAATGTTGCAGGGCGTGATGAAGTGCTATGAGTGCAAGGATAAATTACAAGTTAGGATCTCTGCTGATGACGTGAGTACTTAAAGCACATCATCTGGCTCTATGAATTTTGTTGCCTCTTCCTGAACATTATATATACATATATATGTATATATATATATATATAAATCTTATGGCTCTATGAATTTTGTTGTTATCTCTTCCTGAAAATTATATATATATATATGTATAATATATATATATATATATATATATATATATATAGGTGGAGGTTCAAGCGCAAACACCATCATTTATGAAAATGTGAGAACGCCCATATCACATGTGATAATACACGTGAGGAGACCTGGTGGAGTGCGGGCGACTTTGGCCCACGTCCTAGGTTGCGCTAGAGGTTGCCCATTTCACATGTGATGGACTACAATATCACATGTGATTGACTATAATGGAAGAGTGTTCTCACGTTTTTGTAAAATGCTGGTGTTCTAGTTTGAACCCACCCTTGTATATATACTTAAAAAAACTATATATATATATATATATATAGAGAGAGAGAGAGAGAGAGAGAGAGAGAGGGGAGTTAGGATCATGGAAGAAATTTTCACTTTCATTAGAAGGTGAGAACAAGTGAATATACCTTTATATTGTGTGAAGATCGTAACTTTCACATCATCTTCAACTTAGTATTGGAATGTTACATTATATTGTGTAAATGTTTATCTAATATAAAGGTATCTTCATTCTTCACGGTTCTAATGAAAAACCTCTACACAAATATAAGGATTTCTCACGTTCTCTCGAAAAAGGGTTGTTCTCACAGGAACCCAACCCATATATATATGTATATATGTGTGTGTATGCATCATCTTGATTGGATATAGAAGTCTTAGACATGTTATTGATCTTTTGCAGTCAAAGTTACTCGGTTCATATAGTTATGAGAAACCAAACTAGTGAAGACTTCGATTTCAGATTTCTTGCCTTTCCACTCTCAACTTTTTCTCGTCTTCTTTTATTGCTGTTATTTTGGTAGTAACATATAGATGTATCAGTTCTCAGCGCTTATGTCTATTCACTCTGCAGATTATTGAGCCTCCATGGAAAGCATACAATATAATGAAAAAAATGGACTACCCTTATGAGGTAGGTGTCATGATTCTACACCCATCCCCACCGCCTGTACACAGCTATATATATATATATATATCATCAATTAGGGTGCGTTTGGTACAATGGACATGACGGAACAAAACAGGGATTATTGTTCCACGTTTGGAAGAACTTCTATGTGGAACAGAGAGTGGAACAAGTGTGTTCCACTTCCACCCCCACCTCATGGAACAAGGTGGAACAGACCTATATTTTACCAATATAACCTCACAATAAAACTTAATTCTATTCTAAAACATCAAATACATCTCCCTCTTTTACTCTTTACATTTTATTCTTTCTTTAAATTTTATTTATGGTATTTTATGCTTTTTAAACTTTAATTTTATTGTCCTCAAAATATTATTTTTATACGGTTTCTATATTTTGGTTAATTTATGTAATTTATTAAATATTAATAATAATAAAATAATATAAAAAATGTATAAAATACAAATTGGAAACTACATAGACTTTTTATTTGGTGTCATTTTAATTGTCTTGATGAAAACTTTCTAATGATATATTTTGTTATAAAAATATTTACTTTATTATAATTTAACTAAATTACATAAATTAATCAAAATATATAAAAGATGTAAACAACTCGTTAGAGGTAATTTGGTCATTTTATTTGTTGTCCTGTCCTATAACTGTTCTGTTCTGTCCTGTCTTGTTCTTTCCTATCCTGTCTGGATACCAAACGCACCCTTAATGGTGTGTTGTGGCTAGTGTTTTTCCAATAGTTTTGTACCTTTGTTGAGTTGTTTCAACAAACATGCCTCTTTAAACGATTATTTAAAATGTTCTTTCAGCATATTATTGACAGCATGAAAGACCCCAGCATTGCTGCGTTTTGGTTGATAACGATGCCCCAGATTATGGGAGGATTCGAATATGATGACGAGGTCAAGCAGAAAATTTGGTGGCAATACAAGGTTCCTCTTTTCTGCTTTCCTAACTGTTTATTAACCTCAAAACGCATTATTGATGGAAACACTCACTCTAACTTTTTGGAACATTTTTGGGTAGATGGCAAGTTTGCGTACATCCCACTTGGGGTGTAAACAAGCAGAGCCAAGTCGAGTAGTAGGTTTTTCAATGTAGGGCTCGAGCTCGAATATTTTGAGAGTTATCAAGCTCGAGCTTGATGCTCGTTTATGGGCTTGAATTCGCGATCGATTAACTCGTTTATTGGCTCGAGGTTGATAATTTTTATATTGTTATTGTATTATTTAAGAACATCATATGAGTATGTTGGGCTAGAAAAAGTATACGCTTGAATGGCTCCTCTCATTAATCGAGCTTTTGAACAAGCCGAGTTGAACATTAGTTTTATGAAGCTTGACTCATTAGGTTAAACGAGTTCTATTTTGTGTTCGAGATCGACTCAAGCTCGGGAATTATTTTACTCGAGCTCGAGAATTATTAATCACGAGCTCGAGTAGCTCGTTAAGAGCTCGACTCATTTACACCCCTACTTTCCACTCCCGAATCTACTTCTGGGATATACTGGGCTCTGTTTGAATTGGTTTTATTACAAATTAACCATGAACCATTTTTTTTTGGTTGACTATAGTTTTTTGTTTAATGTCCATCAGGAAAATATGCGGTATGATCAACTTCGGGAAGCCGTAGCCAAGAGAAAACCTGGATGGGAGTACTTGCAAGAAGTGAGACAAATTTGTTAAACTCGAAACTATGTTATTCGAGTGAGTAATTATGTGTTCATTATTGAAACTCAGGGGTTGATCTCGATGGATCCTGAACGTGCCAGGAGTGATCCGGTAATAGTGAAGAACATTCCCTACTACAAAGCAAAAAACGCGTTAGAAACAGAAGTGATGAAGCTTGATCCACCACCACGACCTCAAAACTGGGGGGTATGTGTTCGTTTGTCAAGCTAGCGAACAAACGAGAGTTATTCTCGTTTTCTGACGTTGTCGAATTGAGTATGCAGGAGCTCAACGTTCCACTAAGCGCGTCTTCGTGGAGTGAGGAGGACCTAAAAGATCCTAAAAAGCTGTACGAAAAGACGGTTCTTTTGAATGCGCAAAGAGAAATTGCGGAAAAGATTTTGGATGATCAATGGGAAACGACATGGCGCCAAGAAAAGGTTATAATTAACTAGTCAAACTTGTATGTGAAATTGTACCAGGCACTCGGAAAGTTGTGTGAATATTGAAGCCAGGGGTCTTCAATGATACAACCACTCTACTCTCTGGGATAGAGGTAAGGTCTGAGTATATCATACCCCAAGACCCCACATCTGGGTGAGATATACCGGTTTGTTTAGTTGGGTGAATGTTGAAGCCATAAACAGCTGCTCTACACTTTGGGCTAGAGGTCAGACTGTCTATATCGTACCTGGGACCCCACTTCTAGGGGATATATATATAGGCGAAGAATCGTGTGAGAAGGAGAGTTAAAGGTGAGAAAGGATCTGGACCTTTGATCAACGGAATCTCAAACCCACCCATGAATCGTGCTTGATACGGGGATTGATCCGGTGCATCTCATCCTAATGTGCATCCAAGGGTGGAGATCCCTTCTTAGCTTCTCATCTCAACTCTCCTCACCGGAAATCAACCCTATGTATATACATATTTTTATATACGTATATATATACATATATAGGGTCAGGTTTAGGGGAAAACCTCAAAAAAAATGAAAAACTGAGGAGCACTCTGATAATTGTTCATTTGGACCGTATGCACATGTGCATACAAGTGCATAAAACCAAATAAACAACTTCAGTTACTTATATGCACATGTAGATACGGTCCAAATGAACGCTTACCAAGGTATTCTTCAGTTTTTCATTTTTTTGAGGTTTTTACCTAAACTTCCCCCCTCTCTCTCTCTCTCTCTCTCTCTCTCTCTATATATATATATATATATATATATATATATATATATATACTCATGTACAAAATCATATTGGTCTAAAAGTCGTCCACTTCCATTTTTTTGACGATAATGTAAAATCACATGTGATTTTGTACATTAACGACCTTGTTTTCTTAAATAGTTAGCGTTCTCGTTTGAATCTTCCTCAACATTCACACACACATATATATACATACATACATATACAATATATATATATATAGGGTCGGGTTTAGGAGAAAATCTAAAAAAGTTGAAAACACTGTTCATCTGTACGATATGCACATGTGCATACAAGTAATTTGTATGTAATCGTCTTGTCGGCACATGTGCATAACATGCACACGTGTATAGAAACCAAACTTTAATTACTTGTATGCACATGTGGATACTGTGTAGATGAATGGTTACTAGGGTCCCACTTCTTGGTGAGATATATTGGTGCAGTTTAGTTGTGTAAATGTTGAAGCCAAGGGTCTTCATGTATACAACTACTCTACTCCTTGGGGGTAGAGGTCACGTCTATGTACATCACACCCTTGGACCCCACTTATGGATGAGATATATTGGTTTGGTTCGATTTAGTTTATTTGTGTAAATGTTGAAGCCAGGGGTCTTTAGGGATACAACCACTTTATTTTTTACGACATATGTCAAGTCTTTGTACATCATACCCTCCGGCCCCACTTCTGGTTGAGATATACTGGTTTGGTTTATTTGTGTGAATGTTGGTGTTGTGCGTCTTTCAGTTGAACAAGATGTTGGAAGAGAAGCTACAACCATTCATTCAGGAAATCGACAATGGTGTTCTTCCGCATCCAATACTCGCAGGCTCCCAGAAAAACGATCAGAAGGTTCATCCCTCTTCTTGTGCAACATCCATTTTCATTTTTGTTTAATTTTCTTGATTTATTTTCATACGTGAACAGAGGAGTCATCGATCGAGAAGATGGTGGTTGTTTTGATATGACGAGAGCCGTGCCGCCTGGTGTTCTAAAGAGCGTTAGATAGTCGAGTGACGTCTTGGTATTTAGTCGCTAAGCGTTTAAATCTATTTTAGATCGAAACATGTATTAATGTAAAATTTTGATTCTTTACCTTTTGATTCACGCTTTTATTATTCTTGTAAAAATGCTAAAATGGCACCATACTTTTGGTATAATCGAATGATTTAGACGAAATGTGGTAAATATAATGATTGTTTTTGCATGCATATATATATATATATATATA
>NC_037544.1:2106460-2129464 GCF_001531365.2 Cynara cardunculus var. scolymus
AAACAACTTCATCAAAAAAAGTATTATATGAAACAATTTCACAAGATTAAACAATTTCATGAAAAAATTTCATAAGATTAAACAATGAAATCGACAGATGAAGGTGGTTTGCACGGTTTACACAAATGAGGGCGGTTTTCATTTTCTCAATCATAATTTTTCATTTTTTTGTAATTATAAAAGGTTGATTAATCATTTTTATTGTGGAGACTGGAGGGTGTTAATCATGGATATTATCATCTTAATTATATTAATTTTAACAAAATACATGAAACAATTTCATTAAAATTTCATAAGTATTATGTGAAACAATTTCACAACCATATATGAAACAACTTCATCTAGAAAAGTATTATATGAAACAATTTCATAATATTAAACAATTTCATGAAACAAAATCATTAAATTAAACAATAAAATCGACGAATAAGGGTGATTTATACGGTTTATACAAATATATGTAGTTTGCATTTGATCATTCTCTCTCTCTCTCTCTCTATATATATATATATATATATATATGTTTGTGTGTGTGTGTGTGTGTTCATTTTGTGAATAAAAGTAAATACGAGTATTTAAAAGAGCATTTGGTATGTGGGACATGACGAGACAAAACATAACAAAAACTTATGTCCCACTTTCGTTGCGAAATGACTCAATTATCCATGTTAAATTAAAACCCTAGCCTACGTCACTCTTGATGTTATGTTGTATCCCGTTCATTCCAGTTTGCGTACCGAACGCACACAGACGATCAACTATTTATTTGTTCCTTGTGGAACCGGGTTCTTAAGCGAGCCATCTAGCGAGTCACTATGTATCCGCACACAATTTTTTCGTTGGTTATAAACAAAATAAAAGTGTTCATTTTCCTATTAATTTACGAGAAAAAAAATCGTGTTCAAGTTTAAAAACGTTGATCGAGCCAAGAAACGTAAGTGGATTGAGAATCCCGTCATTTACTTGTTCTCTTGATCTCCGAAATAGAAACGGATTCAAAATACCGAACCCTAAATCCATCATTTATAAGATACAAGTACATGAAAAACAAATGAAAAAAAAAACCCGTAGTTTTTATTGTCTTAAACTATTTCATATATCGAATCCCATATCTCATCGGCCACCGCACCTGGTGATGACGTTGCAACCCCGACTATACGGGTTCGCTTTACCTCTACTTTTGCAGTCGTAATACGATTGACCACGTTGGTTGCACGGAACATTGTTCTTCTGCATCGCACCGTAGCTGATGTAGCCTCTTCCAGCTAGCACCCGTCGAACACTTTCCGGCTCCGCCATCATCTCGTCCTTGGGGTCGACAACGAGCCAATCGGGCTCAAACGGCAAGTTCATCGACGAGGCGATCGCAAAAGTCAATACCCAAATGATCAAAAATGCAACACAATTAGCCATTTCAGAAACAATAATAGAAAGAAAAAGAAATGAAGAAAAAGAGTTATGGTGGTTGGGGTTTCCAAAAATAGCAAGTGAGATATTGAGGGAGAAATAACAGAGGTATTATTATGTGGTATAGATTTACTGTACAGTTTCAGTCAAAATAAAAGCATAACATGTGATATGGCTGAAGTAATCAGATCTGTTTTTGACTTTTTCATTAAACATAAAGGCGTCTGAACTAATCAGACCATACTGTTGGGTTGAGGACGAAAGAGTTTAGCGTGTTTGCTGATATTTATTTGGGTTTGGCAAATGGGCATGGGGTGCATGACGCTGTCGGCTGATCATCCTTCATCTGATTTTAGAAAGACGAAAATGGAGATAACAAAAAGATATATTAATTGGTTTTTGGTCTAGCGGTATGTGAGTCTTTAGCCTTCTAAAATGTTAAGTGTTTAAACCTCACCAAATATGAAAAGAGTATGTGAGTTTATTTATTCTATTTGTTCTATATAAATATTATATACTAAAAAAAAAAAGACATCTGAACAATAATCTTACATTTGATTTATGGGTTTGGACTTTGGAATATAAAAAAATAGAAAATTTATTGAGAACATATATTTTTTAATATATCATTTAAATGTTTGCTCTATTATAAAATAATTGCTTGTGTATTAACTTTAATCAAATATATGTATTATATTATAAAATATTTGATAAAAACTCTTAAAAACCACTTTTTATGTATAAATTACTGTTTATTAATGCATATTACTTAAAACTCAAGATTGCAAGTAGATTGTGCGTTAGTACAACTTATTAAAGCTTCATATTTGAATTCGTATAACTAACTGCAGATAAACATAATCAAATATAGGATAAACATCTCATTTTAAATATAAAAAATCTAAAATATAATTAGGATAATCATTGAGTTCTAACATAATACTTAATTATTATCTTTATAAANATGTTATATTATTAAACCAAAAATAAATTATTTCATTATTAAACTTAAATTAAATTATAATAAAAAAATAAATTAAAGAAATTACATAAAAAATTTGAAAACTTTTAAATAGTTGATTTGATATTAACATTGATATATTTTTTTAAATTTTTTTATGGTATCTTCAAATTTATATTTTTTTCAAAAAAATAAAATCATTATTGCTTTCTTAAAAACACATGAAATTGTATCATAACATCGACATAGACAAATAATAAAATAGAACATTAAAATCGAGATGTGTCTCGCTGCATTACGCGAGTACTCTTCTAGTATATATATAAAGTTGGAATAATGTGAGATAAAATTGTTTTCATGAGACCCATCAGATCACTTAAAACTTTAAAAGAAAACACTGTAAAAGTAACATTCACAATTTTTTTATCATATATATATATATATATATATATAATATAGGTGAGTTCAAATGAAAACTCATTTTTAATTGTGAATATGAGTATAAATCTTGGTCATTGGTCAAAATTTAGAAAACTAATCAATAGTTAAATCATGTGATTTTATACATTAATGACATTTTTCTTGCTTTATTAAATAATTAAAGTTATCATTTGGACCTCCCCCTCTCTCTCTCTCTCTCTCTCTCTCTCTCTCTCTCTCTATATATATATATATATATAAATTGATATAAGAAAATAATTTAATGATTAAATTATACAAATTTTATTTGATAATTGAATGTATCGTGTGACATTAAAATGTGTATGATTTTGACGTACAACCATTAAAACTAAATTAGAGGCCATAAAAAATCCCAATATGTTTTCAAACTAGACAAAATAATTTTGTTCTATGTTTTTTATTATATTCTCTAAATTATTATCTGAAAATAGAAAAAAACCAGATAAACTTTAAACTTCAGATAGCTTTAATATATTTTAATAGAAATCTTTAAAATAAAGAATCAGTTGAAGTTGAATGTAATTTTTTTAGTTTTTAATTTTCTTTTATTGAGAAATTATAAAGAATCTGTTATAAATGACCTGAGACAGATGAAAAAACAAGTCAAAAGGAAAATATGTCATATATACATTTTATAATAACGTACTAAACGAATCAAATCTGACTCATTCATGTTGGAGTTTTACCGAAGTAAACCATCAAACCTGTATGCATGTAGGAACTCATGCTTTCTCTAAACGAGCTTTTTTAGAGGAAAAATTTAAAATATTCAGAGACTCAGATACACTCTTTCGGCTCTATCGTAGGGGCATCGCCTGACCTTTGTTTCAGGGGCGTGTTGGATGGAGCCCTACAGTGACTTGACACAGTCCAACTAACTTTTATATACGTTGAAAATGTTCATCATTTTTATATAAAATTACTTTTCAAAGAGAAATTTAAAGGAATTATATATATCTTCGTGTAATATCAGAGTTAGAGTTCACCACATCTAAGAACAATAGTCTCCATTTGAGGGTATGCGTAGAAATTTCACATCAGTTAGACACGACCATAAACCTCTGTGTGTGTGTGTATATATATATGCTATCTAATGGATATAAAACTTTAACAACTAATTATATACTCTTCTTTTTTTCTTCGAAAAGAGAGATTCAAAGAAATTCTATATATATATATATATATATATATATATTCTTAATGATATCATAGTAGACTTTATCACATCTAAAGAATGTCGTCTCTGTTTGAGAGTAAGCGTTGGAATCTCAAATCAGCTAAACATGATCATCATACCTGTATGTATATGTGTGAGTATATATATCCGTGTGTGTGTGAGAGAGAGAGAGAGAGACTCTTATCTAATTGATATAACTTCTAACAATTATATATATATATATAAATAATATATTAAATATGATCTGTAATCGAATAATTATATGCTTGAAATCGACACGAAGTATCGAATTCGAATGGGCAAAAGAGGCATCCCTTTTTGGTTTATCCTTGGAGATGTGGGTGGTGGGCATGAATTTTGACTAATCAAAGATGTAATTTGTGTTGAACATGTGTCTCTTTGCATATATATAATACTTGATCGACTAATTGATTGAGGTTACATGTTATCGTCTTGTTATTAAAAAACCTTAATATTTTATAAAACATGCATCTGATGATCACTGTTTCTTTATTTCAACAAATTATAAAAGAGAAATAAGAAGTCAGTGTTCCAATAAAGCTTGCTTTACGCAAATATAGAAATATCAGTAACTTTTGTCGAACATGTGCACCTTTTAGGTGAATTAAAGGCTCCAAAGTCATCCAATGACTTTTTTTTTTTTTTTTTGATTTTTTTGGTTGATGTTCTTGTATTTTCTAATATCACAAATTATCCCTCTAAGTTTAAGGTTTACACCTTTCATACCCTCCAAAATATTCAACTTGTCTAAATCAGTTCAGTGGACGCACAAGATCCTATTGTAGCTGTTGTAACCTTCATAGGTATGCCCTTTCCCTCTGGAGCTGTCAAAACCCTTATGACCATGAAGGTTTAACTGTAAAATGCAATGACTCCAGGCTATTTATGGTCATCTAAGAAATATCCGGATAAATGCATTTGTAAATGAGAAAATAAAGAGATGGAAAGATGTGACATTTTATTGAAGATGAAGGTATGTATGATGCATACAAATATGGTATTGGAGATTAATCACTCTAAATTATTAACACTCAACTACTTGTATCAATCCAAGAAAAATATTATAATATTACAATCAAATCCTTCAAATTTCTGTTTAAATTCATTAATTAATTGACCATAAAGCAAAGATCATCGTGGCAAGTGAAGCAGCTACGGTACCGGAAAGCGCCACCGGCGATGCCGACGGTGATGGTGGTGGTGGGCTATTCACGTCTGCCGGATTATTACTCCCAGGAGATTCTCCGGTGGCTCCACCGGGAGAAGACGAGCTTCCTCCACCAGGAGAAGTCGCTGGTGGATTCAAAACCGGTGTTCCAGATGGCGTTGACGTCGGTGAACCAGGAGATACGGCGGCCGGAGGTGGCGAACCAGGAGACACAGCCGCTGGAGATGGTGAACCAGGGGATACAGCCGCTGGAGATGGTGAACCAGGAGATATAGCAGCCGGAGATGGTGAAGAAGGTGACGGTGGAACGACTGGAGACACGGCGGGAGCTGGTGGTAGGCTTGACGGAGACGGCGGAGTAGCGGCGGCGGGAGGCGGCGATCGGTTTCTTAAGGCCAAAACCACGACAATCAGCTTCTGATTTTGATCGCAATTCGATTTATTACCAGAAATGAAGTAAAAAGGACCCGATCGATCAAATTTAAACAACGAATCACCACCTTCCATCTTCATGATCGGAGAATTCAAATTGCAAATATCATAATCACCTTTATTCACCACCAATACAGAATCCGACCCACCATTATACTTGAAATCTGCAACAATCAAACACCAACCCAGAAACCCAATTCAAAAACCCAAAAAAAGAATGATAAATCGAAATTGAAATTGAAATTTAGAAATGAAGGAACATACGAAGGGTATCGTTGATTAGAAACCTCAATCTGCCAGACCAATTATTGTAGTTTTCAGAAGGGTTTAAGGTCCAGCCATCTTTACCACCAACTTCGAAGGTTCTAGCGTGGGAAGAAGATATGAAAGTGATGAAGATCGCCATTAAAAACCAGAAAGATTTCTGAAACGCCATGATCGACATGGATTTATTTCGGTTTCAGTTTCAGTTTCAGTTTCAGAGAAAGTTATGAGTCAGAATGGGAGTTTATATGGAGTTCAAGGTTTAGTATTAAAGAGAACAAGAAGATCACTCTGTTTACACGCGGCAAATACACATAAAATCTTAACAATAAAAATACCTTATTAAACCTCATTTAATTGAGTAGTTTGGCAGTTGTTGAATGATTTGCTGTAAAATGATTAAGAAGCTTTTATAATATAGTGCAAAACAAAATATAATTGTTTGATAATTGTTTACAATGAAATCAGAACGCTTAATGGTTAAGGGAGGTTCAAGATACAAAATCATTCGGAGGGTTTTAGTACCATTAAGAAGCAGATTTTTTTTGTCAAACAAGATTCATCTTTTAATGATTCAGATGTTGCCTCTTAATAGAACTATTAAGAGGTAAACAAACAACTCCCTCCTAAGATATATTCCTTGTTCGAGTGAGATTCTCGGTTCAAGTTCTGTAAGATCACCGAGGATTTTCCAGGCTGTTCTGCAAGGCTACTGGGATTAGTCGAGTTACGCATAAAATCCCTGATTGTTTTTAAGGCCTCTGATTAGTCGAAGTATGCATAAGCTGACGCTAATTAAAGAAAAAGATATTTTATTAGTTAAAAGGACTTAAATGGATGCAAATTGGTAGTCCCTGCCGACCACCTAGACTCTACCTCTTTTTGATGGTCTAATAAGTTCTCATAGGGACCGTTTGGTAATAATACATGTAATGGAACATACCAAAAACTTATTTGATACTGATATACGATAAAATAAAACAAAAACTTGTTTGATACTGATATATGGGATATAATAGATAAAAATTTGTTTGTCTTATGTTATAACACAACAATAGACTAAGGGGTTGTTTGTTTACTTCTTAATAGTTCTATTAAGAGGCAACTTTTGAATCGTTAAGAGGTGAATCTTGTTTGACAAAAAAAAAATCCCGTCTCTTAATGGTTCTGAAACCCTCTGAATGATTTTGTATCATAGGTCTCCCTTAACCATTCAACACCCTAATTTCATTATAAACAATTATATTTTATTTTGCACTACATCATGAGAGTCTCTTAATCATTCTAACAACTTAATCATACTGCACCAAATCATTCAACAACTGCCAAACAACCCTTAAGGGGTGGAACAAAAAAGTGGGAGATGATTGCAGGGACAAACCCAAGAATTTTTTTTCATACGGTGACACCATATAAAACAGTTGCACTTTTTACGAACCCAAATTGTTTTAGCTTACGACAAAGGGAAAATACTGTGGCATGTGCCACCACAACCACCCCTAGGTCCGTCCCTAGATATGAGACAAAATTGGTAAATTACTAAACTATCCTTGTCGAATTAAAACCCTAAAACCTTCACAATTCTTTTACCTGTCAACCTCAATCATGTCGTTCTAATCAAATTCCATCCAATATTATCCCGTCTCATTCGTCCGCATACCAAACACACCCATTGTAACCACACCGGACCGGGTGTGGTGGTGGGGTAGTTTTTTTAATTTACCATGTTTGGATAGGGACCTGAAGACAGTGAAAAAGCCACAAGAATCACGAGTTAAAAGGTCTACATGCCATTCACATGAATCATAATGAGTTCATATATTCATCGAGACGTCGAAGAATTCAAAATCTTCTTCGTGTTTTGGTTTGACCCGACATTCGGGGGAACCTGTTAAGCCTTGAGTAGGGTCCCGTGTACCCACTCAACTTATTTTTGTAAGTAGTTGTTTGGGATATGAAAGGTGCACCCGCTAAACTTTGAAGGGTGCTCCCGGATACTAGAAAATCCCTCAAAATCAACCAAAAAACCGAAAAAGTCCCTCGAAATCAACCAAAAAACTGTAAAACATCCCTCCAAATCAACCAAAAGTCTCTCGAAATCAACCGAAACAGTCTCTTGAAATCAATCAAAACACCGAAAAAGTCCTTCGAAATCAACCAAAAAACTTAAAAATCCTTCAAAAAGGTGGAATCCGCCTAAAAACACATCACGTTACTTTGCGGCCTATTGATCCACCTTAAAGTTGCAGCCGCTTAGCAAAAATCTTGGGTCTGCCACTGTTTCCACGTTCTCCAAAATATTTATGGTTCTCATTTGAACTTTCTCCAACCAAATGAACCCGGTATATTCCACTCAAAAGCAGAGTCTGTGAGGTGGGATGCACGTATATATGTCCTCTACCCCAAAAGGGTAAAAGGGCAAAATAGACATTTCAACGAATACCACTCGTTCGTGCAAAAGTGTGAGCGAAAACGGAAGACGAATGTGGCAAATTAAGCAAACCTGATAAGACTCCTTGGATGGAATCAAGAAATATCGAGATGAGCAGCAGCGGTGTCATGGAAGCAAATTGGTGTTTATGATCACAGGACTCATGACCAAACCATAGAGCTAAACCAACGATAAGGGCAAGAACGAGCGAAAGCTTTAGAGTCACACCCATGCATGGCACGTTCGCTCAATCGATGTTTCCAGCTCCGAGCTCGTTTGATACACGCGTGCGGTTAAGTCGATAACGTAGTTAATACGGTTAGAGTTTCGAAGTCGAAATGTTTCTTTTTATTTCGAATGGAGTAAGATCGTTCGATCTAACCTTGCAGCAGCACTTACGCCATACGTAAACATGCATGCGGTTGCTTCTGTCTTTACACCGCAATAAAGAATCAAACCAATAACAAAGACGTCGTTTTCCGACACAAATTGAGTAAACGCTAACCAGATAAAAGTGCAGTCTTGGTAAAAGAGAATTAAAAAGCACGTAAATTTTCCCTATGAGCACCTACAGTCAGATTAGTCCTAAAACTACAATAAAATTGGGTTTACTGAACGTTTAAAATGTCTAAGCATCATAGTAACATATTTTATAGGAGTTAAGTTAAGTGGCCTACAAACTCAATTTTGTTGTAATGTAGGTAAACATGTTGATGTTGATCAAGTCAGCCATGCTGACTGAATCAGCAGTGGGCAAACAACCCCTTAACTCAATAAACCCCCCACATAGGTAGATCGAGCCTCGGGGTAGGACACACACAAACTTTGCTTCTACCCTAAGGGGTAAATAAGTTGTTTCCGTAAAGACTCCCGGCTTGAAAAAAAGCATGTAGGCCAAGGTGAGAATATGTGCAAATAAGTATAGAGTACCATAAACAAAAAATGCGTCAGGGATATCAGATATGAGAGGGAAATAGATTAACCAGACAAGGAAACAGAAAGCATAATACTGACAACTACTGGTACAGAAAGAAAAACTAATATCAACGTACTGCGCACAACAAGATAATCTTACCATCTTGCAATCAGGGCAGTCGTTATTTCTGAATTCGGCAAAATCCCAGCTAGTTACACAAGTAACTCAAAAGCCCAAACATTCTAAACCGTCAGAGATACAAGAACAAAAAATGTCTAACTTTGATTCAGAAAAATGACGGTTCACTGCAACAAAATCGGTTTTATAGGATCGCTTCGAATATCTAAGCATCCTAGTATAATACTTTATAGAGAGCTTAAGTTTATGGGACCAAACCAAAAAACGTCTTATTTAAAAGTATAACAATATGTTTACAATAGGGTCAGTTTCAGGAGACAAACGTAAAAAAAAAAAAAAAAAATTGAAAAACACTTTAGTAACCGTTTATCTGTAAAGTATGCACACGTGCATGCAAGTTATCTGTAAGTAATTTTTCAGTATGCTAATGTGCATAATATGTACGTAGAAACTGGGAAACATCTTTGATTACTTGTATGCACATGTGTATATCGTACATATGAATGGTTATTATGGTGTTACTCAGTTTTTTATTTCAGTCTATATATAACCTCAGTCAGTTAGGATCAGGTTGGTTCACAGGAAAAACGCTAAATAAATGAAAAACCGGAAATCCACGAAAAAACCGGATGAATAAGTGTATCAATATGAATTTCGAATTAACGAAAAAATATAATGTTTTCTTGGTGTAATTTATTTTGCTTAAATTTTGTTTATTTTTCATTTTTTTCAAATAAAAAATAGGAGAGGTGGTGTTTTTTAATTTAAAAAATATTGTTGTAACCGTCAATTTAATCATATGGATTAGATCATCTGATTTAACAATTGATATGTAGTTTTCTAGTTTTTCATTTATTTAGAATTTCGCGCTCAACCTCGTTCTATATATATTGGCTTAATTATTTGAGAACCTTATATATTGTGATAATTTTGAGAACTATTATCGTAAAGTATTGTTTTACATGAACTTTTTCCATCTAGGTTTAGAATTTAATATACTGATCAAATTATATTTGTTTTATATGTATTCAATTTACAATGTAAAAAAAATTTCGTTGTACTTTTTTTCACAAACAGATAAAAAATATTGGACATATAAGGACAAATTGCATGAAAAAGTGACGTACTTTAACTTGATTCTTATTTTGAGTAATATATTTTCAAAACTTCTATTTTCATACATAAAATGTAAAGTTTTAAACATTTAAGTACCTGGGTAACCAGTTGAAGCATTAACCGGTTATCAGGCTGATGTAGCGAGTGATGTGGTATCCAACTCAGTATTATTATTTGTTGGCATGGTTAGTAACATGAATTTTTTTAATCTAAAATTAGTATTCAGTCGGTTACCCGAATACTTAAATATTTAAAACTTTACCTTATGTGCCAAAATAAAAATTTTAAAAGTAAAAGTTTTAAAAGCACCTGTGATAAAATCAAATTAACGTACGTTTCATGCAATTTGCCCAAAATATTTCCAATTTGAATCAATACGTGTGCGTGTGTGTTTGAGAGAGAGAGAGAGAGAGAAAACACGCAACAACTAACCATGAAACAGATGCCGGTGACGGAGGCCGATGAATTTGCGAGGTTAGCGACGGTGAGCTCAACTTCTCCGATGTGGCCCGCGAACATAACCGATACTAATCGTATGCAACATTGGTTAGTATCATAAGGAGAGAAATGTTCTCTGACATACCCTTTCCACCACCACCACCGCCACCATCGTCCGCCTTGGCGATCAATGGAGAAGTGTTTTCCGACATACCCTTTATAGAAAAAGCTTTGATAATTCTCTCACCAGTAAGTCACCACCAATAATCATCCGCCTTGGCGATCAATGGAGTAGACTCGAGCGAAGCTATTCGAGCAAGCATTTTTCCGAGCCAAACATGCCCATATGTTTCATAAATCATACAATAAAAATATAAATATTATCAACGTCAAGCCTATAAACGAGTTAATCGATCATGAGTTCGAGCCCAAAAACAGGCATGTGATAATATACGTGAGGGGAGCTCGTGGTTTGCAGACAACTATCTTGCGAAGGTCATGATAGAGGTCGTCTTCATATCTAATTTATTATCACATGTGATTATACACACCTGTGACTTTCCCGCAAAGCTGCGAACAAAGTGCTCCCATAGATTCAGTATATCATCCGTCATTTAAAGGAACCCAAAAAACAAGCATTGGGTTCCTTTAAATCTCTTGTCACTTCCCTTAAGAGATAGGTAGACCCGCAAAACAAGGGTAAAGGGTAGTTTTGTAATTTATCAACAGATGAACGTGGATGCTGGTACTCAAGCGAACCTGCATAGAAAGATAAACAGGGAAAAGAAAAAGAATACAATAGCATACACAAGAATCATAAGTTAAAGGGGTTACATGCCATTCACATGTAACATAATGAGTTCAATAATTCAAAATCTCAGTCGAGTTCTTCGTTTGACCCGACGTTTGGTCAAACAAGAACCGTGTCGGCAAAACAGTTGCTTCAGTCGAGTTCCACTTGCGTCCATTTCTTGAGATACATGAGTAGTAGCAGACCACCGGTCTGACTGGCCAGACCGCATATTAAGCCAATCCACAACCCCTGCATATTATACGCTCGGGATTTAGTGTTAGTGACGAATATGGTTAAGAAAGACGTTGGATTCTTGTATATTTTGCAATAAAAGTGTCACCTTCGCATATAGTTTCACGAGAAACGCGAGGACAACTGCAATCGGCATGCCGATAAGATAAAACATTCCTAAGTTGATGAACACAGCCAGATGTTGCCAACCGCACCCCCTCGCCACCCCTGCAAAATTATATGCTATTCATTCTGCATCTTGAGTAAACCAAACCAAATGAAGAGCAGGTTCAAATCAAAACCGTAAATATTTTGAGAACTCGAGAGACCAATTATTTATGATGAATGTCGTGATAGATATTCAAAATTAAAAGACATGATATTCATGATGAAAATGCATTACATTCATGAATATTTAGGGCTATATACACTACAACAAAATTGGGTTTATAGGACGCTTAAAATTTTAAGCGTTCTAATAGCATATCTAGTAGGACTTAAGTTTACAGGACTATATTATAAAGTGTTCTATCTAAAAGTATTAAAATAGGTTTATAGGACATTTTTAGGCGTTTTAACAAGTTTTATAGGACGTTTATAAAATAAAGTGTTCTATTAGCTAGTTTATATGACACTTTAGAGAAATGTCCTATAAAACGATCTTCTTATAGGACGTTTGTGTTTATAGGACACTTTTTCCAATAATGTCGTATATAATAGCTAAATAGGACATTTTATTTTAAAAGCGTCCTAAAAAACTTGTTAACACGTCTACAAACGTCATATCAACCTACTATAACACTTTTAGATATGACAATTTATAGTTAAGTCCAATTAAGTATGCTATTAAAACGTTTAGAAATTTTAAGAGTCTATAAACCCAATTTTGTTACAGTGACATGAAATAGTTGGTTCTCATGTTCTCAAAATACCTATGGTTCTCATTTGAATTTTACGCTACCAAATCAACCCAGTATATTCCACTCAAAGGCAGAGTCTGAGTGGTGGGATGTACGTAGACATGTCATCCACCCCAAAAGGGTAAAATAGTTGTTTTAGTGAGTACGACTCGTTTGTGAAAAGTGTGAGCGAAAAGGAAAGAAGAATGTAGCAATTTTAGCAAACCTGATAAGACTCCTTGGATGGAATCAAGAATGATTGAGATGACCAACAGGGGTGTCATGGAAGCATAGTGGTTTATGATCACAGGACTGCTACTAAAGAAACCAGCCCAGATATCATGACCAAACCCTAGAGCTAAAACGACGATAAGGGCAAGAAGGACCGAAAGCTTTAGAGTCACACCCATGGCGTTCTTAGCTTTATCGATATTCCTAGCTCCCAGCTCGTTTGATACACGCGTGCTGTTAAGTCCAAAACGCCATTAATACGGTTGAATTTTGAAGTCGAAATGTTTCTCTTTATTTTGGAATGAAGTAAGATCATTCCATCTAACCTTGCAGCAGCACTGAGGCCATATGTAAGCATGTATGCAATTGCTTCTGTATTTACACTGCAATAAAGAAATTGCTTCTGTATTTACACTGCAATAAAGAAATTGCTTCTGTATTTAAATAGCAATAAAGAACCAAACCGTAACTAAGTGAGTAAGACACTGTTTGGTTGGTTCTCCATTAAGTCCCATAAGCTGATTGTGTGGACTAATATATCCGCATAGATTGGGGGAAAGAAGCGTGCTTTTTTATTGGGAGGGGCATGTTTGGAAAAAACTTGACTTTCTGCATAAAACTCTCTTCGGAAGTTTACTGAATCAGCCACTTTCTATATCATTAAACCGCTACAAAATAGTCATATATAGCTGAATGAACAAGTTGCGAGTCTCATTAAGCTCATTAAGTTAACAAGCAGACCCTAATTAAGGGGCTGTCTGGTTGGTATTCTATTAAATTCTGTATGGATAAAATTGTCTGTGAGGATTAATTTCTCTTTATAGATTGGGAAGGTTTTTGTTTGGGATGGTTTTTTCATAGAGAGATGGAACATGTTTTTTAATTTGAAGGGGCAGGCTTGGCAAAAACTTGGCTTTTTGCCATAAGGCTCCCCCTAGAATTATTGAATAAGCCAATTTCTATATCATCAAGTCACTAACCAAAAGTCATGTATAGTTGAATGAATAAGCCAAGTCCCATTAAGCTGTTAACAAATAGGTTCCGAAGTCCCACATAGAGGTAGTCTTTTTTTGGAGGGAGGATATACACGGACCTTGCCTCTACCGGTGTAGAACAAGATATTCTTACCACATTGCAATCAGGGAAGTCGTTATTTCTGAATTTGGCATAATCCCAGCCAGTAACACAAGTAACTCGAAAGCCCAATACTCTAAGCTGCCAAAAATCCAAAAACAAAAAAACCGATGTCAACTTTGATTCAAAATGAATGACGGGTATTCATAGTTTTCTACTAAACTATGCACTCGTGTTCTAAAAACTTCAAAAGATCAAGAAAAACAGACCAAACCATAGCAGCAGATGGAAGAGCCAGCTTCAAGGTAGCGAAAACATGACGGAATGACTCCATGGAAAAACCATGCCATGTTTCCTTAAACTTTTTGTCAAAAAGCACGTACAACGCCAGCATAATTGCAGAGATCCACAATGAAATCGAAGCGGCCAAAGGAGCACCTACGAAACCTAGTGAAGTCCGTTGTACAAGTACATAGGCAATGCCGAAATGGAGGATAAGTGGGGCCACCGAACACAGTACTAAAGGGGCAACAACGGATTGTGTTTGGAGAAACCTCAACATGTTATTTAGAAGCCCGTAAGCAAATAGTCCGGGGATAAGATACTTAATGTAGAGAGCGGCCAGTTTTGCGATTTGAGGATCTTGGTGAAGCAAAATAAGGATGGGTTCGGTAAAGAACCAGATAACGGAGATGAGGATGGAGAAGGATATGGAAATCCAACAGGATGCTTGTAAATATATTCCTAACATTCTGTAAAGCTTTGCTCCAAATCCTTGCCCACATAATGTCTCCAATGCACCACTTAGCCCAACCTAATCAATCAAACAATAATGAACAGTACATGGTTACTCATCTTGGACTCGAATTACATGAGAATGATCAACTACTCAAACCATCATTCCTTCCAAAGCTAAACAAACGCACCCAATGTGTCCGACTTGAAAGTAGGGTCTGGGATGTGGGATGCATGCAGACCTATCCTCTAAGCTGAAGAGTAGAGTAGTTGTTTCTGTGAAAGGTTATGGCTTTTGAAAGAGTGTTTGCAAAAGGATACACAAGAAATAATGGTAAAGAACCATCATTCCTTCCAAAATACAAAAAAATGTACACTTGTTTATGTCAGAATAAGATTAAATGATACATTAAGAATGTAAAAAGTAAGTACTAATGTTGATGTTGATGTGTAGGAAAAGAAAATTAGCAATTGAAGATGCATTTAAAACATCAACAATAGAGGTTCGTATAAGAACCTCATTATTCTACTTATTTATGTTACATTAATGTTATCTAAAAAAAATGCACAATAAAAGTTATTAACAAGAAACTCATTATTCCTTATTTTATTAAAAAATAATCAGATAAGTTTTATTTGTTTATTATTTACTTATATGTATATAAACTAAAAGTATTATAACAGTTTTCAAATATAATCATTAATTTACACTTTTTCATAATAATTTTTTTATTCTTAATTTATATATTTCAATAATATACTTAACGATAAAACATAAACATACATTTATAATACAATAAAAAAAGTGTAATATTACAAAGATATTTTTAATAAAACCTAACACACACACACACACACACACATATATATATATATATATAAAATAATGAAATAAAAATGGAAGCAGTTAGGACCTTGTTATTAAGCAGCTATGACCTCAATAGTATACTATTTTAAGCACCTTTATTATGGTTGCTTTAATAGAATATAGCCATGGATTTAGACTTCCACCTTTTTCTTTCTTTTTTTGAGCCCTGATGTCGTCTTTCTTTTAGCCATTTTCAGAGCAGTACGTGTTTTGTAAAGAGTAATCTTTCAGTCTCCATAACCAAAATCTTATCCCATTTTCGTCGTTAACAGATGATGGAAAGATAAACATTAATGGGGTGTGCAAATAGACAAATAGGCAGATGCCATTGTTGAATAACAGCAGTCAAGAATGGAAATCCCATGTCTCCCACATAAAAACTATGAAATACAGACAATTAGTAGAGCAATCAGTAATTAGCACCATCTTATTGAAGAATCAATCGTTTCTTCACATGATTTGGATCTCCAATTTGCAGAATCGCATTTTACAAGTTATCTATTAGATAGAAAACACAATTTCAGTGGCTCCCCTTAATCATTTATGTTCCAAATCATACCATCGACTCGTTCCAAATTTCACGAATTAGGAGAGTAAATTACTAAATTTCGATCAAATCGTAGTCATTTGCAGTGAAAACTAACATATAGCTGAATTATTTGTGGATGAATCCCATCCATCCATAAGTACCGACAAAAGGGGATCTAAGTGATTCCGACGATAAAACCAGCATATGTGTTTGTGCGTTATAGAGAGAAATCAAGCAATAACTAACCATGAATGATAAACCGGTGACGGTGGCCCATGAATTGGCAAGGTTAGAGGCGGCGAGCTCAACTTCTCCGAGATGGCCGGCGAACATAACCGATACTAATGGTATACAATAGTATGCGACGTTGGTTAGTATCATAGGGAGGGAAAACAAGATTTGATCCTTAGCTTCATCCCAATCCAACACCTTCTTCCACCAACTACCATCTCCTCCGCCGCCCTCCGCCTTGGTAATCAATGGAAGTGTGTTCTCCGACGACATACCGCCTATAGATTAAGCTTTGATAGTGAAGAGGCAATTGGTATACGCATCACGCTCTCACCACCTATATACCCGTTGTAGCTACCTGAGACGGTATGTATATATCCCAAAATCTTATGTCCCGCCAATAAAAGTAGAACACGTTTTTTGTATGATTTTTTATTTTCTTATATATATATATATATATTATAATATTAAATAGAGACGAGTTATTATGCAACTCTTTACATTTGTACAACCAATACAACTCAATTTCAACCGTTCATTTAATTTGATAAATATATAATTTCATAAAAAATTTGATTGTTTTCTAATATAAAGTATTGATCATAATTAATCAACTCTAGTCATCTTTCATAAATATTCAAATCATAATAAATGAACTCTCATCATTTCTATAAATATCTCAATTAATTGGGTTGCATTGGTTGTATAAATAGACATGGTTGCATTTGAAATATATTCATATTATATATATATATATATATATATATATATATATAATATAGTTGATTTTCCATTAAGTCATGCATGTATAAAACTCTTTGTATAGATTGAAAAAGCTTTTGTTTGGAAGTACTTTTTTAATAGATGAAATGAACATGTTTTTTTAATTGGGAAGGGTAGCGAAGAAAAAACCATACGGCAGAACAAGTATGGGAAGCTTATTTGACAAGACATTTTCTATATTATTAACCACTACCAAACAGTCATATATATAACTCACAGAATAAG
This sequence comes from Cynara cardunculus var. scolymus, assembly GCF_001531365.2. NCBI lineage: Eukaryota > Viridiplantae > Streptophyta > Magnoliopsida > Asterales > Asteraceae > Cynara > Cynara cardunculus. The sequence goes on from NC_037544.1 coordinate 2,123,991, forward strand.
TTACGAGTACTATTAAGCTCATTAAACTACTAACAAACATATCCTAAACTATGTTCTACAAACCAGTAGATAAGCTAGATGTTAACTGATAAACTAAACATGTTTAACAAAAACTAGCTGATAAACTATTTGAAAATTCTGAAATGACTAAAAACAATATGTTAAAAACTAGTTAATTCTAATATTTTATCATTAATAATATAATATGTTAATTAATACAAACTACTTGTAAAAAATTGAATAATAAAATATGTTAATTAATGAAATTTGAATTTAATTATTTTATAGGGCCAAGCATACCAAAAAACAACCTATTTTCATAAAAGAAATTATTTATAACATTGTACTTTCTAGAATTTTACATATTATAGCAAAAAGTAACCTTTTGATTTGAATTAAGATGATATGACACATGTTACCAGGTTTCTATATCATGTGATTATCTACATAGGATGTCCACATGTAATGTATTGTTAATATGTCACTCCTTATTACAACATTGTATCATTGTACTTTCAAAATTTTGAATTTATATATTATTGATAAATATATTAAATTAGTTAAAAAAATTTAAAATTATTTATTAATATAATAATATTAATATGACATGTAGAGCACAATTTAAATTGCTAACATTTCTCTAAAAATGTAAAAAAAATATTTTTTTGAATAAAGAAAATAATTAAAAAGTGTCAAGGTTTTCTTACAAACAAAAATATTTATAATATATATATATATATATATATACTATTTCATTAATATATTAGATTAATGGGGTGTTTGGGATTGCTTATTTGAAACAACGTATCCTTTTTTACAAAAATACTTATCAACTTATTATAAGTCAGAAGAGTTTAACTTATTCAAAAACTTCTTATTACCGGTTTGGCACCGGTATAAGTTGTTTATCTAAACACTTAAAAGTGTCTATTACCGGTGTCACAACGAAATAAGTCAATAAGTTGTTTTTATAAGCAATCTCAAACACCTCCTAAGTAAAATAATTCTAAAGTATTTATTAATGTAACAATATTAAGAAGACTTGTAAAACACAATCTGGATGACATTTTAGAAAGATGTCAAAAACATGTTTTGACCTCTTTTTTGTGAAAAAAAAAAGTATTATGTTCTTTTATATCACATAATTATAATGATGTGTCATCCATATCATCTCGTTTAAGTCATGTAAGCAAAAAAAGTTAAAGGATTGACCGATTTAAAAGGTAACAAGTTACTCATTGCTATAATGGGAAAGTTTGTTAGAACACTATGCCTTAATAAAAGTATGTTGCTTAATACAAATATGAAACAACTTCATCAAAAAAGTATTATGGAAAACAATTTCACAAGATTAAACAATTTCATGAAAAATTTTCATAAGATTAAACAATGAAATCGATGGATGAATGTTAAAAATTTATCCAATTTAAAATGATAATTATCTTACTTTTAAAAACTATTTTCTATGTTTTGTTTATAGTATTTTTAAATTAATGGATTATGTCGGTTATATTGCTTATCATTTTCTCATAAATTGACTGTCTTTTCATTTGAACCTAACCCTACATATAGGGGAGTGATCACATGTAAACCAAATCATTTATACAAACCGTGCAAACCTCGTTCAATTAATCATAATTTTTTTCACTTTTTTTTAATTATGAAAGTTGATTTTCATTTTTTTATTGTAGATGGCGTTAATTTGGACGTTATCTTCATGACTCAATATTGCATCCATATCTCCTCCATGACTCAATTAAACTTGCACTCTTCGTCTTTTCCTCATCCTTCAAGGTCGTCTCCTCATCGCCACCACCATCCTCACGGCTGGCATCGAATGTGATGACGATTCAGATCGACGACCATACTGCAAAGACCCTATCTGGTTCCTGCCGCAACAGTTGAAGGAGTCTCTAGTGAGAAATCGCCAGCTTCCTCCATCGAAAAGAAAGAAGCTGACTTCAGAGAAACAAAGTTGAAAACTCAAGATCCAGGGTTTCAATTTTTACATCTGAAGTTAGGATTAAGTTTGTTATGAGTTGTACCGACTTTCTTACTCTCTTCTTCATGTTTCCCACCGTTTCAGTTATCAGTTTCATGCTTTTACTGGTTGCTGGATGTTCATTCGGTTTCATATAAAAAATTAAAAAGTTGATGTGTTGTTTCATAAGTGAAATAATACTGGTATGAAACTAGGGTAAGAAAAACTGTTATTGTTTCATATGAGACACAGTAATTTCTTTTGTTTCATATAAGAACAAAATGGTTGAAAAAAGGTGAGGAGTCGGCTAACCGAATAAGGTATTTAAAGAAATAATATTTAGAAGATAAATCTGGTTTATTTGATATTATATGAGATATTTAAGAAAGTTAATTATTCCTAAAAATACGAACTTGATAAACAGACCTAAATATCATTGACTGTAAGGTTTGTACCCTTCAAATGGTTTATATTTTAAAATCTCGATTTTAAAGAATCTCTTAAAGATACTGTTAAATTACAAATGCCTACGTCCATTTATTTTTGTTGATTTTATCTGTTATCTTAGAGTTCATTTATTAAAAAAAATATTTATTAACTCAGAACTCTAAAATAAACGTGTACAACATGTGTTAGAACAGACACGATCTTTTCCGCATTTTGTTTTGATTTTTATCAGTTTAGGTGTGTCATGGACCATTTGTGTATCGATATCTTGATGATTTTATAACAAATTGTATTTTGTCATTTTGTGAAGAGTGGTAGGTGACAATTTTAGAGAAAGAAAGCTAAATCTGATATCAGATCTCACTAAATAACGTTCATTTTCCTGTTAAACTATTCAATAAGAAAAGGGACACTAAAGGGTTGTTTGTTTACCTCTTAATAGTTTTATTAAGATGCAGCCTCTGAATCGTTAAAAGATGAATCTTGTTTGACAAAAAAAAGACTGTCTCTTAATGGTTCTAAAACCTTCTGAATGATTTTGTATCATGAGTGTCCGTTAACCATTCAGCGCCCTAATTCCATTGTAAACAATTACCGAACAATTATATTTCATTTTGCACTATATCATGAGAGTCTTTTAATCATTCTGACCACTTAATCATTTTGCACCAAACCATTCAACAACTGGCAAATAACCCTTAATTCGGTGACATTTGGTTTTAGGCTTGAACCCCTTCCTCCGACACCTCCACCATATAACGACGTAGAATAGGAGCACAAAACACGTATTCATGTGTTCTCGAATTTCAGAACGAAAGAAAAGAAAATAAATGGGAAAAAAATTTATTTTTACGTTTTTGAGAGTGAACGAAAAGAAAGGAAATGGAATGAAAGAGATCTAATTTTAAGTTATTGAGTGGAGAGAAAGGAAAGAAAAAATGTCGTTTTTACAAGTACACATTTATTACTAGTTTTGCCATATCTATCGATATACATTATTATAGTCCAGACTTTTTGTTAACTATAAAAGATTTTGTTAATCATATCAAAATTGGCATTCATATATTTTACTATGGAATGTAATTTTTTTTGTAAGGGTGTCCGGGCCAAAGCCCGACTAATCCCCGGCAAATTTGGAGGCTAAACTTGGCCCCACTTAAATGTCGCCAACACTCCCCTCCCAGGGCTCGAACTCGGGTTCATGACTATGTCATGCCCAAGCCTTTACCACTAGGCTGGAAAGTTTTTGACCTGTGGAATGTAATTGATGGATATATGTGTGTAATTTTTATAAATATTTTTAATTTTTATAAATCCTTTCGTTTCCTCTCACATTTAAGAGGAAAATCAACGTTACTTTTGTTTACTTTCCCTCGTTACAAAAACCTCGAGAACCCACGACTTTTTCGTTCTCTCGAGTCAAGAACACAACAGTGGTGTATACACATGCTTTTGAGAAAAAGACAGTTTTGTAGGCAAATCTATTTTTCGTTAATTCTTTCGATAGATATATGAAAAGCAAAAACCATGTGATTTCGTTATTTTAACGGAATCGTAAAAAAAACAACTACTGAATCGGGGGAAAGATATTCGAAGTAATATTCTAGGGCTCTAAATAAAGGATTTTTGGATCGAATAAGAACCGATCAAAGGACCCGATAAATCTCGAGAAAAACTCAGTTAGATTTTTCTACTTATAAGAATAGTGAGAGGGTTAAAAGATAAATATCATGAGAAAGTAATACGAGAAGGTTAAGGGAAAAATCCTATGTGAACCTTCATTTATTACATTCTCATGATATTTAACTTTCTTTCTTATTTGAACCAAGTAATATATATATATATATATATATATATATATATATATATATACTTGGGATCATAAGAGATCAAAGGTTTTTCGTGAGACCCGTAAGACCAATTCTCAACCCTTGGATTAGATCTACAGTCTGACAATCTGAACATTCATAAACGCCACGAGACTTCTCAATAATCACAAAATTGTCATCGTGCAACTTTAGACCATTAGATCATTACCTTATAAAGTTGATCAATAAACATAAATTGGTCTTACGGGTCTCACGAAAAACCTTGGTCTCACGTGAACCCAACCCTATATATATATATATATATATATATATATAGAGAGAGAGAGAGAGAGAGAGAGAGAGAGAAGCGGGTTAGATTACAGACCGTCTGATTCGTGAAAACTATGCAAACCACTCTCGACTAATAAAAAATTTCCGTTTTTTATTCTTTAATTTTAATAAGTAAGGGTATAATTGTCATTTTACTGTATAATGGTTAATATTGGAAATGATTTAATTATTTTTAAATATGGAAACATAAATATAGAAACCGTTTATATGGAAGGTGTAAATCAATTGTTTTTAAATATAATATTGGAAATGATTTAATTATTTTTAATTATGAAAATGTAAATATAGAAACCGTTTATATGGAAGGTGTAAATCAATTGTTTTTAAATATAAAACGGTGAAACAGTGAAATAATTGCATACAATGAATAGAACATATTATACAATTTCATAATGTGAAACAGATTCGTACAGTGAACCAGATTCACACATGTGAATAAATACTGTAAAACAGATTCATTCAATAAAGAAATACATGTTCATCTAATTAAGAAATACAGATTAATACAGTGATGAAATAATGTTTTTTTCCATAAATAGTTGCATACAGTGATGAAATACAGTTTCATACAGTGAAATACAGTTTATTTAGTGAAATAATTGCATACAGTGAAGAGGACAGTGATGAATACAGTTTCATACAGTGAAACATATTCATATGGATGATTTGCCGATTGTCTTTTTTTAATTAAATTTTTTTTTTAATTTCTTAATATAATACTATTTAATTTTAACCATTGATCAAGAAAATGGATGGATGAAAATAGTTTGTAGGGTTTTTTCACAAATAAGGGTGGTTTGCAATTGATCGCTCATATATATATACTAGAAGCGTACTCGCACAATGCAGCGAGATACATCATGATTTTAATATTTCATTTTATTCCT
>NC_037544.1:2131974-2150133 GCF_001531365.2 Cynara cardunculus var. scolymus
TTATCCTGTATTTGATTGTGTTTATCTGCAGTTAGTTACACGAATTCAGATATGGGATGAAATCGGATAGGGATGAACGGGTTTAAGAGTTTTTAAGAGTTTAAGAGTTTTAAGAGTTTAAGAGTTTTAAGAGTTTAAGAGTTTTAGCCAAATGCTTTATAATATAGTATAGATATATATATATATCTATATATATGATTTTTATTAAATTTATAATGAGTTATTATACAAAAACTAATTTCATACTTATCAGAAAATAATAAATTAAATTTAAAGCGATATAGTAGTGACTAGTGATGGCAGTGAGGGCCATGCCCCCCTGTCTTCTACCTAATGCCCCATCAAACACCATCCCTATGTAATTTAATTTAATTTAAATTTATATTTTGGTCCCCAACAAGTGTAGAAATAGTCCTTCCCACAAGCCCAAAAATCATCTTCAACACTTCTAGAGCCTTCAATTTTTTATAAATAATGGAAATTATATAATGTTTTTTTTAGGGCAAGTTACATGAAAAAGTTATGTATGTTAATTTGATTCATATTTTCAGTAATGTATTTTTTGAACTTTTATTTTGGTATCTAAGATGTAAAGTTTTAAACATCTAAGTAACCGGATAACCGGTTGAAGCATTAACTCTTTCTTCTAATAAACCACAATACGTAAAAACTAATCTTAGATTAAGATATCCATGTCAGCAAATAATACCACAATACAGCGTTTAACTCAATTGCCAAATAGTTGGGCCATTTTGTCCAAATACAAGACAGGTCCCATATTCGATCCCGCCCCCACCCACTAGCCTCGGTCACTAAGCAAGCCAAAAAAATGCCCCCCACATTAGTGTCCTCGGAGACGGGTTTCGTATGGGGTCAGTTGAAGTTGCCGGTTAACAAAAAAAATGTGATATTTGAGCAAAAAGATGTCAAGAACCTCTTGTTGCAGACAGAGATCTTCTGCAAAACTGATCTGCAAAAGGGGAAAGAAAGGGATCATATCTATCAATGAAAGTTAAACATAATGAATAAGAATAAGAGGCTGTTTGGCAATTGCTGACTGGTTTGGTGTAGAATGATTAAGTGGTCAGAATGATTAGGAGGCTCTCATGATATAGTGTAAAATGAAATATAATTGTTTGGTAATTGTGTACAATAAAATTAGGGCTCTTAATAGTTAAGGGAGATCCAGGATACAAAATCATTCAGAGAGTTTTAGAACCATTAAGAGGCAGACTTTTTTTTGAGACTTTTTTTTGCCAAACAAGATTCATCTCTTTACGATTCAGAGGTTGCCTCCTAATGGAACTAGTAAGAGGTAAACAAACAACCCTTAGGGGTTTAGGGTTTATGATCAAACAAGATTGATCATAAACTGCAGTTTAAGATCATATAACAATAAGTTGCAGAAATGAATAACCTCTGGTATGCATGATTCAGACACTTATTCTACAAAAATGGAAAACCCCATTTCATAAAATCAAGAATTACAAACACACATGCTTAAGAAATGGCAAACAGGTCTCCAAACAGCACATCGATACCAGAAATCTAAACGACGATTCACTTGATTTTCTTCTCATCTACGCCTTCTTTCTGCTTCGGTTTTCCCGGCTTCGGCTTCAGAAAACAGAAGCAAGAACCACAGGGACCTTGAAACAAGAACTTCATCTCTCTTTCTCGAGTTCTCGAATTCTCGAATTCTCAAGATTTCAGACGATTGATGGACTTTTTTATATGCTAAAAAGCACTTTTTTTTTGGCTTTTGGTTCTACCTTATTCTTGAAGAAAAGTGCTTTCCCATCATATTCACAAATGAATGCAACTCAATTATAAGGATTCCTATTCACTAACTTTTAAGAGTTGAGGAAAGTAGGAGGTGGGGACACCATCAAGCATTTTAGCATGCTGGTATTCAGATGAACTGTTTACTTTAGATAAACAAAACCAAACACATCTGTGTATATCTCACTTGAAAGTAGGGTCTTAAAGTAAGATGTACGTAGATCTGACCTCTATCCAAAAGAGAAGCGATCGATTCAAAGTAAATGCAAACAACTTAAGAACATATAAGAACGGTAAAGCAAAGTAAACATGGTACGCAGACTGGGCTGGACAGGATATGACTAGACAGACGAGACTACGAGAGAGTGGTAGTCGATGAAAGAATTGTGAAAGGTTATAGGTTTCTAATTTGAATATGTATGATTTAGTAATTTACCTATCTTATCCCATCTATTTAATTTTTATTGGAAATTGTCCAAAATAGCCATTCAGGACCTCCCAATTCAGTTTATTGCCGCTTTTCTACTTAATTGACTGAAATAGCCAAGATTTTATAAATAGCAAGTTGCTAAAGTGCTATTTTAGAAATACTGGCGTGGCAAGTAGCAATCTAGCAAGTTTCATAAGTGGCTCTTCTATGTCAGCATTTTCCTAAGTACCATTTTAGTAACTTATAAAATTATCATTTATTGAATATTAGATTCATAAAAAGTAAATTTCGCAAACTGATAAAGTACTACTTGCGAAATCTTGGTTGTTTCTGTCTATGGAGTAAAAAACGGCTAAAAAGTGAACTGGAGAATTTGAAAAGGGTATTTCGGACAATTTCCTGATTTTCGTTCCACCTATTTTGATGGGACAAAAAAAAGAATCTTTTTGGCCCATCAGTCATGTCTTATCTCAGTCTAATGTCACACCAAATATGATACAATGATAACAGATCCCTACACATAGATGGCTTTACTTGATGATACTTTGAAAAGCCATGGATTCAGATGGCTTAAACATACAGACTGTTCCCTATATTTCTTTACTAAAGGAAACCAAGAAAAAGATTGCTGGGCTGTCTACCAAAGATTCTAGACTTTGTGGCTCATTGTATTCCTAACAGATTGGCTGTAATCATTCAGCTAAGGTGCCAATGACTCAAATTCAAACTGCATGCGACTTTCAAGTGTACCAGTGATTTACAAGAATCATAAATTTAACGGGGTTTCACATATTCACACATGGTATCAGAGCCAAGGTCTACCACTTTAGGGACTCGACATATCGGGATAATATGTACCCATCTAACCTCCCTTGGAGGGTGCGTGTTGGAGTTCCACATCGGAAATTTTCTCCTCAATATTGGTTGGGAACTACCCTTTCTCTCTTTATGGACTGTTGTGGATAGTAACTAATGGGGTTTTACATATTCTCACAAACACCAATCCGCAAGTGTGTAGAACCAAATCTTCAATCTCGAGTCTAAAGATGTTCAAAAACCCGACCAACCCGGTCAAACCCAACCCAACGCGAAGCAACCTGATGTCTAATCGAGTTGAATTTTTTTCAAACCGTAGGTATTGGGTTACGGTCATTTGAACTCAACCCAACCCGATAAACCCAAAATCCTTTTATTTTCTTGGATTTAATATTAAGTCCTTACTAATATGTACATTAGACAATTATACCATCACGTACCCTCTTATATACATATATTTTCAATCTATTCTCCATCTCTATATAACTCCTGGGTTGGGTTCCGGTAAGAAGGAGAGTTAAGGTGAGAAGCGTAAGAAAGGTTCTCCACCCTTAAATGCTTATTAGGATTAGATGCACCGGATCAATCCCCGTATCAAGCAGGATTCATTGGTGGGTTTGAGATTAAAGATGATAAATGATCCAGATCTCTTCTCACGTTTCTCATATTAACTCTCTTCTCACACGATCCTCCGCCCATAACTCTTTTGTATACATTCAGTAAATGTGAACGTATATACGCAAATTGAAAAAAGTAGTTGAATGTGATATACTTTAAGATTTAAAGAGTATGGATAAGTTGTATCAAATGATTGATAATAAAAAAAAGAAACTATGAGTAGAGAAAACAACATAATCAAGGTTAGAATAATATTTTGATTTACCAAAATATCAACCTGACAACCCATAAGGCTTGGGTTGGGTTGAGATTTTTCAATCTGCAAATATTAGGTTGTATTATTTAAATATCTTTAACCCGATCAACCCAACCCATGAGGACCTCAGATACGATCATAGCTAGTGTGCAAGTTCTGAAAGAGCCATTTGATGATCAGTTCATCCCTGCATCAATGTTGCTATTTGTGGCATATGGCAAAGGGTTTAATTCAAAATGATTCAATAATAATACTATATGCAAGAAATGGTGTTCCCAAATTCATAAGCAAGAATGCTCTAATGGGAAAAAAATCGAACTTAACTTGCAAGATTATATGCAAATGGATGTTATTTCATCAACTGACCGATAAATATGGAAGCTAGGTGTCCAAATTCTACGTTGGAGAGGAATCAACGGATCGACAAATATGCCATCCCACCCATCTCATCTCTCAGATCATCCTTCCCTTCTCAATCTCTTGCTGTTATTAAAAGATTTATCCTCCATTTTCATTAGGATTAATGCTCGTACGAAGAGAATAAAAGCGCACGCAAGGCGTTCGACGAAATGTCTTCAACAAAAGTAGCAGGAAGAGGAGCAATGATGGTACATAATATTCGTCGCCATACTCTCCTACAAGCCACCAGACCTCCACGCTCCAGTAATGGCTTCTTAGGCGGTTGCTTCACCTCCGTTTCCACCCCTCCTCCCGAGGTACCCCACAAAATTCACAGATTGATCGATCATGTTTTATTTGTAAAATTCAAATTTCAAAACATCGAACATGAAAATTGCAGGTCATAAATTAACGATGGGTTTGTGCAGGGTCGATGTGAAGGAGGAGAGAAGGTAAAACAAACAATGGATAATGTAATCAGTGCGGCCAAAGACAATACTCAACAGCTTAAAGATCGTGTAATGGGAGCGGCGAATTCCGGCAGCTGCTCCTCCGCCTCTGGCCACCCAAGCAAGAACCCTAATCTTAATCATGGCGTTGAACGCACTGACAGTAGTTGTGAAGATGTGAGGGATCGCCCCGGTGGATACAGCTGAATGAAACCGCATTCATGGGATTGTCTTATTGAATAAGACACAATTGCATTTTATATAAATATATTTTCTAACTTTTTTGTATAGTTATTGAAATAAAAAAAAGAATTATGATGCCAAATACAATAATAACTACAAAGATTTTAAGAAAAATAAAAATGATTACTGATAATTCTAATCAGTTCTATACAATATCTGAATGTGAGCAGGTATTTTACAGTTGACTTGACGTCTAAAATTAGTGGACGGATTTAAACCCGTCTACAGTAAAATTTAAACTTTCAAGTTTTTATGTACCGGAAAAAAGTCGTTTTGTCAGTTTGTTATTGGAGCTACACGAACAAAGTCGGAATAGAACTCAGCGATAGTCATCAAATTTAAAAAACAAACCCGATAAATAGTGTGTGTGGTGTGGTTTAATAACTCACAACAACAAATAATACTGAGTTGGATATTACATCGCTCACCACATTAACATGGTAACCGGTTAATGCTTCAACCAGTTGTCTGGATACTTAAATGTTTAAAATTTTACATCTTAGCTACCAAAATGAAAGTTCTAAAAGTATGTTACCTAAAATTAGAATCAAGTTAAAATACATTATTTTTCAATACAATATGTCCTTATTTTATATATAATACAAGATTATATATAAAAATGCAAACAAACTGCATAATACGATTTGATAAAAATACAAACAGTAAATTACATCACAAAAGTTTTAAATCATGTTTTATGACATGATCGATTTGTACGGTTTAAATAAACACCCCTGACAATTGTAAAATCAAAATCTGCAAATGGAAAAAAAATGGAGATAAAAGACGAAGAATGAGATGGGTATGTCTTAAAACACCATTTTCGAATTAAGTGCCGAGTGGGTTTCAAATTTCTAGGTTCACGGGTGTACAAATAAATAATATAAATAATTGGCTAAATTAACAGATTATTTAATTTAGAGGTTGTTTGTTTATCTTTTAATAGTTTTATTAATAGATGAATCTTGTTTGATAAAAAAAAATTTGTTTCTTAATGGTTCTAAAACCATCTGAATGATTTTGTATCATGTGTCTCCCTTAACCATTAAGCGTCCGTAAATAATTACTAAAAAATTATATTTCATTTTGCACTATATGATGGGAGTCTCTTAATTATTATGTATTTGTTTCATATGTATTCTGTTTACATTGTGAAACTTTTTAGTTGTACTTTTTTGTTTTATAAACACATAAATATATATATATATATATATATATATATATATATATGTGGTTGGGTTCTGTGAGAAGAGGAGATATAGTGAGAAGCATAAGAATAGATCTTCATCTTTGGACCAATCATAATTGAATATCAACACTAATGAGGTGCACCGAGATATACCAGATCAATTCTCTTCTAAAGCACAATTCACAGGTGAGCATGAGATTAAAAGTGATCAACAGTTCAGATCTCTTATTACGCTTCTCGCCATAACTTCCCTTCTCACACGATTCTTTGTCTAAATATATATAAATATGGTTGGGTTCCTGTGAGAAGGAAAGTTAAGGTGGGAAGCGTAAGAAGAGATCTTCACCTTGGATACACATTAAGACGAGATACATCAGATCAATTCCAATATCAAACGCCACAAAACAAGCAAGTGAACTACTTCGACTAGTTTGTCCGCTGTTTGGTTTGAGGGCCTACATCAACTAGGCCTCCCGCTAACTGAAGGAAGCGATCTGTCTTAAACAAGAAGCTTTTTGTGCCAATAGTTAGGGGGCGTTTGGTTCACAGAATGATTTCTGAAGGAAAGGAATTGGAATCTGGTTTGACCAAGTGTTTGGTTGGCAGGAATAAAATGTAATATGTTTAATGAATTGGAATCTGTCTGTTTGGTTTGCAACAGAGTTAGAATGGAATGGTGAAAAAGGGCAAAAATACCCTTTCTTTGATATTTTTTTTAACTGTTAAGCAGAAACTGGAAGCAACAAATAAGCAGAAATTGTTAAGCAAAAATCGTTAAGAATAAATTGGAAGCAGCAGTAGTAATCGATAAGCATAAACGGGAAGCAAGCAGAAATCGTTAAGCAGAAACTGGAAGCAACAGATAAGCAAAAATCGTTAAGCAACAACAGTAATTGATAAGAAGAAACGGGAAGCAAGCATAAAACGTTAAGCAGATGATGAAGCTGGAAGAGGGTGTTTTTATAATTTACACAATTTTGGAGGGAATGGATTTCAATTCCATCACTTTTATGAAGGAATGGTGAAATCCTCAAAAGAGGGAATGTTCGGAATTCAATTCTATTCCATAGGTAACCAAACGTTGGAATGGAATTTGGTCAACGGAATTGACTATTCCAATTCCATCAGATTCCGACGAACCAAACGCCCCCTTAGAGTTTTAACTTTTTTATGCACTTAACACAAAGGGATTCTTATATCATGAAGTGAAGCAATGGAAGAGAGGAAAAAAGTGCTTCGTATCAGGTTCTATCTATGGGACTTTAACGAGAACTTTTTGATTCTTTCTGAAAAAAATCTAAGAGGTCCGTGAATGACCCTGTGTTCAGCAGGGCAATTAAAAGTGATCAGGAAGAGATGGTTTTGAAATTAAAAGTGATCAAGAATCCAGATTTCTTATTACATTTTTTTATCTTAACTCTTACTTCCACACAATTATTCGTGTGTGTGTGTGTGTATATATATATATATATAGAGAGAGAGAGAGAGAGAGAGAGAGATAGAGAGAGAAATGAGGTATTATGCAACCATTTACATTTGTACAACCAATACAACTCAATCTCAATCGTCCATTTAATTTGATGAATATGTGATTTCATAAAAGTTTTTATTGTTTCATAATATAAAGTATTGATTATAATTAATTAAGATAGTCATCTTCCATAAATATTCAAATCATAATAAATGAACTATCATCATTTCCATAAACATCTCAATTGATTGGGTTGCATTGGTTGTACAAATGTGATGCGTTGCATTTCAAACGTCTTCTCTATATATATTAGAATGGTACTCGCGCAATGCAGCGGGATACATTTCGATTTTAATGTTTCATTTTATTTTGTCCCCTGTTGATGTTATGATACTATTTTATGTGGTTTTGAAAGAAAACGATAATGTTTTTATTTTAAATAAAATATAAATTTGAAGATATCTTAAAAATTTTAAAAAATATATATTGATATTAGTATTAAATTAACTATTTAAAAATTCTTGTTTTGTTGTGTAATTTTTTTAATTCAATTTTTTCTATTATAATTTAATTTAGATTTAATAACATAGTAAATTTTTATTATATAATAATATAACTTTTTACAAAGATAATAATTAAGTATATGTTTATCTGCAGTTAGTTACTCGAATTCAAACATTAAACTTTAATAAGTTGTATTTATACATTATTTACTTGTAATTTTGAAGTTTAGATAATATGCATCAATAAACAATACTTTATGTATAAAAATGATTTCTAAAAGTTTTTATCAATTCAATTGTTTATATCGCATACTTCTTTACTGATTAAAATTAAAAAGATTGTAATTTTATTTTATTCGTTTTATTTTTATTGTTTATTTTTTATGCATATTTCTTTATTGGTTAAAATAAAAAAAAAGTATAATTTTATTTTGTTCAATTTAATTTTTTATTTTCTAATTAATAACAATATTGATCGTGTATTAGTTTTCAAAAATATGTTTCATTAAGGTATTATTTTACATAATTTTTTATATATAAAGTTTAGCATTTAATATATTCATTAACAAACATTTGTTTCTCAATCTGTTTGTTTCATCTGTAAAACAAATACATATGAAATAAACACATTGTAATGATGCACTAGTTCTCAAAGTTATCATAATTTTATGGGTTCTTAAAATAAGGTCCACTATAACTCATAAGAGCATCTCCAACAGATTTTTTAAAATAAAAAAATGATCAACATGATAGAAAGAATCATTTTTTTATATATTCCAACTCATAAAAAACTGAAATAACGCAGGAATACTGTAATTTCTAAAATGAAGAATCTAATGAAATTAAATGTAATTTTAATTTAATTTTTTGCATTTTAATTCTCCATTTTAGAGAAATTTTGGAAAAGCTGTCGAAGATAGTCTAAATACTTGTTAATCATCATTTACAAATAATTATGTAAAACAACATGTAAATATTATATCTTAAATACTAAAATGGAAATTTAATAATATAACTAATTTCGTAATGTATATTATATTATAAAGTATTTGACAAAAACTTTTAAATACCATTTTTTATATATAAAGTATTGTTTATTGATGCATATTACAAATAAATAATGCATAAGTACAATTTATTAAAACTTCATTGTTGAATTTGTGTAATTAACTACAGATAAACATAAAAAAATATTGAAAAAACATTTAACTTTAAATATAAGAAATCTAAAATATAATGTTATAACAAAATACTTGATTATTATTTTTATAAAAAATTATATTGGTAAATCAAAAATAAATTACTCCGTTATTAAACCTAAATTAAATTACAGTAAAAAAATTGAATTAAAGAAATTACAAAACAAAACAAGAAATTTTAAATAGTTAATTTGATACTAATATCGATATACTTTTTAAAAAAAATTTAAGATACCTTCAAATTTATATCTTATTCAAAAATAAAAACATTATCGTTTTTCTCAAATCCACATAAAACCATATTATAACATCGACAGATGACAGAATAAAACGAAACATTAAAATCAAGATATATCTCGCTGCATTGCGCGAGTATCTTCTAGTCTTCAAAATAGAGAATCTGTTGGAGATGAAGCTAGTTTTTTTTTTGAAATTTTTGAAATTTTAATTTTTTAATCTTGAACAATCTGTTGAAGAAGTTCCAAATATACCCATATATATTGTTAAATGCATTCATACCTAATAATTTTATTTTTACGTATATCAACATCAAAACTTACTTTTTATATGTTCAATGTATGATTTAATCTGATTCTGATATACAAATAATAAGCATAATATTACATACAAATTATTAATATTTTAAAATTTTAAAATCAAAATAAAAAATATAATGGAGGTGAATTATGCGGCATAAATCACCATCAGGAGTTAAGTTCTGAAAAATTCCAAACAGAGGTGGGCCCACTTGTACAAGTGTCAGCCCCTGCCTCTCTTGCCGTGATCCTCTGCCACACGGATAGCGAAACCTTTGTCTCCTTCGACTACAATTATATTTCTCCATTATTTACCCCCTTTCTTTCCTTAAACTACAAACACCCCCTCCATCTTTCACATGGGTTGCAATCTAACCCTAACTAATCAAATCAAAACAACATATGGTCCTTGCACAACTATTTATATCTACTTTGCCCCTTTCACTTTTGATTTAAGTACACAATCTACCCTATCCTTCAACTCTATAGATATCCGATAAAATTACAACATTGCTCATAGATCATCTATCAATAAGGTTTGAGCATTTGAGGATTCTCTTTAGAGGTCACCGATTCGAGTTCTACAAGGCCACGAATGGTATCCCATAAAATTACAACATTGCTCAGCTCCTCAAAGTCATTGAGGATTTTTTGACTGTTCTCTAGGGCCCTGGGATTAGTCAAGGTGAGCGTAAGCTGGTCTGAACACCCATTATTAACAAAAAGAATTACAGAATATTCATTGTAAATAAAATGAGAGAATTAATATAGAATATTGTATTTATTTTTTAAATAATCCAATAAAATGTTTTACGTAAAAAAACAAGGAATTATTTACCCATAAAAGTTAGTTTTATTGAAGTAGTTTTCTAATACATTTTTTCTTAAACCACAAGAGGGGTTTTGACGTTGCTAAAAGTTCATTTATCATCACAAAACAGTTTATAACAACAACATAGCTTTGTGGTTGAAACATTCGTCATCAAGCGAGTGTCTAGACCTCATTTTTTTTTTAAAGTTGAGTTATATTGATCTTCAAATTAGTATCAAATAATATATAATTAATTTTGGGGTATAACAAAACTAAATTAAACTAAACAAACATGATATATTTGTTTTCCTCAATCATTAGGATCAAGACGTTGTTTCCATGAAGACACCTGACTAGTACACACAAATGTGTGAACAGATGTGTGGCATATTCGAACACCTAAGGGTAAAAAGATGCATAAATAATCACAAGGGTGGTGCCTGATTGGTTTGAGTTTGACTTTAAAGATCAAAAGTACCAAAAAGTCCCAGATTCAAATCCAAAAAAGAATAAAAATTCTCTTATAGCCACGAAAGTTTAAATGCGATGATTCCAGACTATATGCAAAGCAGATGGTCGGCCTGAGATTAGTCGGCTTGCATAGCGGGGTTGAATATCCAGGTTAATAAAAAAAAATGCATAAATGTGATTTTTGCATTGAGAGGGACTAAATTCAGGATGAGAAGTAATCAAAGGGACTATTTGTGTAAATTTCATATGAACTTCTCTTTTTGGCTTCTATTCTTTCACTCGTTTTCCCACCCATTCTCATTCCTTAATTCATCATTTTCCAGATTACAAAAACACACCCACAAGAAAAAGAATCATACCCACGAGAAAGAAAACAAATGGATTCTCGAAATCGATCTCCAAGAAACCCCACAATAGTTTTGAAGTTCAAGAATCCATCTATGGCCATGGAACAATTAGCTGAAGACGATTACTTAGACGACGATGCAGAAGAATCAGGACAAGGGTATCTTCAGTTTGGAGCAAATGGTGGTATCAAGAAGAAGAAAATGGTGGATTCCGGCGCCGGCGGTGGTGGGTCTGGGAAGAGAGAAACAGCTGCCATTAATGGAGGAAGAATGACACCATCTTGCTGTCAAGTAGATAGCTGTGCAGCTGATCTTGCGGTGGCGAAGCGGTATCACCGGCGGCACAAGGTTTGTGAGGTCCATTCCAAGGCGCCGGTGGTGGTGGTGGCCGGAATCCTTCAAAGGTTCTGTCAACAATGTAGCAGGTTCGTCTTCTTCAAATTCAAAACCCTAAACTTATAATCAGGGGTTGTTTGGTTGGTTGTTCATTAAGTTTCGAATGGATAAAATTGTATGTGTGAATTAATCTGTCAGTATAAATTATAAAGCTTTTTGTTTGGGAATATTTTTTTCATAGATGAAAGACCATGTTTTATAATCCGGAGGGGAGGATTGGAAAAAAACTTGACTTTATGCATAAAACTAGCTTAAAAACATACTGAATAAGTCATTTTCTGTATCATTAAGTCACTATCAAACAGTCATGTATATAGCTGACCGAATAAGCTGATGCTCGTTAATTAACAAGCCCATAATCTGTTGCAAATCGATATTAATCAATTATTCCCCTTTTTTCTTTAAATCGAATTAATTAATCAAAAAATCAAGAAACTTCGGAATATTGATGAAAAGTATTCGATTTTTCATGGGTTTTTGCATTTAGATTTCATGAGGTATCGGAGTTTGACGACGCAAGAAGAAGTTGTCGGAGCCGATTAGCCGGGCACAATGAACGGCGCCGGAAGTCTTCATCGGAAGCAACTTCGGTTGACATCCAAGGTTCGAGCCTAGGGCAGGTCGGTGATCGGAGAAGCCGGACTCCGGTGGCTCTCGGCGGTGAACGGTTTCGGATTGGTTGAGATCTTCATTGAACCATTATGCTTGCTCTCTTCTGTCATATTTGTGTAAGGATTTAGGTGCCATTTAATTTCAGTGAACCACGAGCAAAGATTTAGTGGTAATATGCTTATGGGTTAGGGCCTATTGCTATTGTGTACTCTATGAGGTTGGATTTAGTAAAAGGTAAATTGTCCAAAAAAAGCCACTTTTGGCCCATATGCATGTTGCGTAAGTGATAGCAGGGACGGACCCAGGTGGTTCATGTGGTGGTACGTGTTACTTTTTAATTCGTTCATTGGTCGTAGTGTAAAAAGTTATAAAGTCGTGAAAAGTGTCATCGTATTAATTTGTTGTGTGTCATCATATATATTTTGAAACTACTAGAAGAGTGTTCGCATAATATAGCGAGATATATCTCAATTTTAATGTTTCGTTTTATTATTTATCTTTATCGATATAATACGGTTTTTAGTGGTTTTGAGAAAACGATAATGTTTTTATTTTTTGGATAAAATATAAATTTAAAGATATCATAAAAATTTGGAACAAAAGTATATCGATATTAGTATCGAATTTACTACTTAAAGTTTTGATTTTTTTGTGTAATTTTCTTAATTTGATATTTAATTTAGAATTAATAACGAAGTAATTTATTTGCCGTTTAATAATATAATTTTTATAAAGATAATCATTAAGTATTTTGTTACCATGATTATCCTAATTATATTTTAGATTTTTTATATTTAAAATGAGATATATATCTCGTATTTGATTATGTTTATCTATAATTAGTTACACAAATTCAAAATTGACGTTTTAATAAGTTATCTTACACACAATTTGTTTTTTATCTTGAATTTTAAGTAATATGCATGAATAAACAGTACTTTATGCATAAAAAATGGTTTTTAATTTTTTTTGTCAAATGATTTATAATATAGTATAGATAATGAGGATATAAGTTTTTCTTAGTATAATTGGTTTGCAAGGAGTTTTTTCGACTAAGATCCGAGTTTGAATCATGTTAGTGTTATTTTTTTAGTTTTTTGCATTTAATTTCAAATTTATTATGTTTCTGAAAAAAATTGCAATAGAAGGCTTGAACACATGATCTCAATATGAAAAACAATGAACTAACCAATTGACTAATGATGATTTTGTGAAATATTTGTATATTTGTTTCTTACAGTCAAATTGTGTCACCGCTTGAAGAAAAAATTGCGACCGTCCTCTGAGTGCTAGGGGTGTAAAGGAGCCAATGGGTCGAGTAGTGGGTTATTCGAGCTCGGCTCAAAGAAAATTATACTAGGCTCGAGCTCGAATATTGAGTTATCGAGCTCCATGCTCGTTTATAGGCTTGTACTCGCGTAGTGTTGCTATATGTACACATATTTATATCAAAATCAAATTAAATCATACACTGAAAATTTAAAAATCAAGAGGCCGTTTACCAATTTATCTGGTAAACGTTTACTGGTAAAATTTAACCCTACCATTTATTCACCGAGTTAGATTTTAATCCACCAAAACATTATCATATGCAACAATTTATCCGGTAAAACGCTTACCGTGGTAAGAGTCGTCGCCCTCACTTACCGGGTAAGACTCTTAATCATTGTCTCGCTCTTACCGGGTAAAATTCTTGGTCCTTACAATATTAATCTGGTAAGGTAATATGACTTGGTATTCACTTACCCGAGTAATATAACACTAATAATTCCTAGATGTGTTTCGTGTCTTTAGGTAAAAGAAGTTTTGTACATGTTTTTGCGGTTTTTTATGAGTTTTTGTTTTTGAAATCATAATATGTAAATTAATAACTTAGAACTTGTTTGTTAGCAGTTTAATGAGACTAACAGCTTATTTGGTCAGCTATACATTGTTATTTGGTATGTCCCGTCAACTTAATTGTTTGATAGTGGCTTAATAATATAAAAAGTGACTTATTCGGTAAGAAAATTGTAGCTTTGACCTCTTATCACGCTCTACTTTTCTTTGAACCTGCTTAGAGGGTTTTTCGACCAGACACAAAACAATACAAGTAAAGACAAACCATGCCAACAAATTAATCTCGGGAAAGAAAATCAAACTGTCTGAAATTTGCCTTCTTGGTATTCAGATTTCAACAGTTTAACATGAGAACGATTTGCAAATGAGAAGAACGTTGGGTTTTTGACAAGATAAGAGAAAAATGTTTAAGTTCAATTAATGCATTTTGCCCCACTGTTGTGGATGGTTTTAGAGTCGACGAAACAAATGGGTCGTTTAGACAATTTTCAATCGAAACGTACAACACAAAAAATCGTGTTCTGCCTCCAACCAAACTGTATAACATGACATTGTGTACAGAATAGAGAATCACAAATTTTGATGAGAATAAAAACTACGTCGAGTACGAAATTGAGTCTATATCGAACTAAATTTTTTAATCTTCATCTGTCAAAAGTATCTCTTGCATCCACTATCGAAACTTGTGACTCTACATTATCATCAACTCTGGGAAAATTGCACTAAAATGGTACCAACTTTCACCTGATTCCTATTTTGGGGAACCAACTTTCAAAATCGTCATTTAGGGGTCTCTATCAAACTTTTTGTTTATTTAAGGATCTGGTTGATCTGTTGAACATGTGACAGGTAATTTAAGGGTCTCTATCAAACTTTTGTTTTGATTTGTCAAATTTGATTTAAACTTTAATATTGATACGGATTGGTTGGATATAAAAATCTTAAATGTGATATTTAATATTTATTTTTTATTGCATCAATTAAGTTTTTTCTATTAAATTGATTTTTGTATTGTATTAGTAAAAAACAATTTTTATTGTGGTAATTTGGATTTTTATTTTTTGTAAAAAATCTTCAATTTGATATATGAATTTAAAAAAAAAACGAGATTTGAAATGAAAAATAAATTTTATTGCATTAATTTTTGAGAAAAATTGAATTTTAGTTATTTTTCTATAATTATTTTGCAATTTTAAATATGACGTGAAATATTAGTTTTAAAATAAAAAATTAATATGACGTGAAATATCTTAGTTGGCAAAAAATCTAGATGATATCAGCATTAATAGGTCAACGAGACCCTTAAATAAACAAAAAGTTTGATAGAGACCTCTAAATGACGATTTTAAAAGTTGGTTCCCCAAAATAGGAATAAGGTGAAAGTTGGTTCCATTTTGGTGCAATTTTTCCTTGTTAAATATACTGAGTGGGCTGGATTCATTATTCTTTGAGGATCAGCTAGCAAAGAAAGCAAAGAATCTGATAACGCCTATTCACGTGAAGTAGTTTATAATCTCATCATGCTATTTCTTTCACTTGTTAGCCAGCTACCCAACAGTAACGAACTCGACTGACTCAGTATCTTCAACAATACGATTATCACATTGGCAATATTATTGTTGACAGAATAAGTGACGATGAGAAAGGCAGAGTAGCATAGTATATTCATCGTTCACCATCATCCCTAGTTCCATCATCCATTATCTCCTCACTTTCGTTTCCAAAGTATTCCTACGAACTTCTTCCTCCGCCACTATATCTTTCCTTATCAAACCCTGTTAAGCTCCACTGATATCGAGTATACGTCAAAACAAACCAAACTTCAATTCTATTAGGTGTGTTTGGTGTCAGGACATGACATGACAGAACAAGACATGACTGGACTGGACATGACAAGATAGAACAACTGTTCAATTTTTGGTAAGATAGAACTGGACAGAACAGAACAAATAAAAATGACCAATTTACCTCTGGTGAGTTGTTTATTTTAATTAATTWATGTAATTTATTAAATTATAATAGAATAACTATTTGTTATAACAAAATATACCATTTGAAGTTTTTGTTAAAACAATTAAAATGACACTAAATAAAAAGTTTATGTAGTTTTCTATTTTTTTTTCTACATTATTTTTTATTATTAATGTATAATAAATTACATAAATTAATAAAAATATAGAAACCATATAAAAATAATATTTCGAAGACAGTAAAATAAAAATTTAAGAAACATAAAATACAACAAATAAAATTTAAAGAATAAATAAAATATAAAAAAAAGACCTATTTGATGTCTTAGAAGAGAATTAAGTTTTATTTTGAGATTATATTGGTAAAATATAAGTCTGTTTTACATTGTTCCATCTTGTTCCATGGGGTAGGGGTGGAACAGGCCTGTTCTATTATGTTCATGTATGTTCCATATAAAATTTATGTCAAACATGAGACAGAGATTCTTGTCCTGTTCTATCTTGTCCATGTCCATGTCCAGTGTACTAAATGCACCTTTAAGTTCTTGTTAAATACCATAAAAACAGTAAAAGAAAAGGCTATTATTATCATATCAAATTAAATGTATTATATATTTAAATAAACCCCATAATATAATTATGAGAATCTAGACAAATGATTAACAACCCTTATTAAAAATAAATAATAATTTAATTTTTTATTTATATTATTAATAAATGTAAGTAGTGTGGCATAAGTTGAGTGGATAGGGTTAATTAATAATGGCATTAATTGTAGGTAAGTTGGTCAAATAGAGTGTGCCCACATAACCATTAAGACACAAGTATTAGTCCCCAAAAAGGGTCTCCTCCCATTAAGCCAAATAGGAGACAATGGCTTTGTGAGGGTCTTGAGTTGTCTCCATATGTTTGGGATTTGAGACATAACAAGTGTGACATTCAAGTTTTCATCAATTATATTATACCTTAATGAAAAAGACTCTATTTAAGATATGATAAATGTGTTAAAATTTGCAAGTTTTTTTACTAAAAGTTATAAACAATGGTGGGTTTGGGATCTTTATCGAACGGGTGCATCTTTAAAGTATATGAAAGGCTTGTAAAGTCGTTCGATGTGTTTTTAGCTGAATTACACTGTTTCAATGGATTTTTTATGTTTTTTTGGTTGATTTCGAGGGACTTTTTTGGTTTTTGGTTGATTTTAAGGGATTCTTTTGGTTTTTTGGTTGATTTTTCTAATATCCTAGAGCACTGCTCAAGTTTATCGGATGCATCTTTCATACTCAAACAAAATTGTACTTGCAAAAATTGGTTGTGCGGATGCATGGGACCCCGCTCATCAACTCATAGGTCTGCCCTTGGATATAAATCTAGTATGTTATTATATATATATATAGATATATATATATATATAGAGAGAGAGAGAGAGAGAGAGAGAGATGAGCGATCAAATGAAAACCACTCCAATTTGTAAAAACCGTAAAAACTACTCTCATTCAGGGGAACGTTCAAATAAAAACCACCTAATTTGTACAAACCGTACAAACTTCATTCAACTAATCATAATTTTTCATTTTGTTCATTTTTTTGTAATTATGAGAGATTGATTAATCATTTTTATTGTGGATGATGTTAATCATGGATATTATCATCTTCATTATTTTAATTTTAGAAAAATACATGAAACAGTTTCATTAATTTTAGAGAAATACATGAAACAGTTTTATTAAGTAGTATATGAAACAATTTCATAACCATATATGAAACAATTTCATCAAAAAAAGTATTATATGAAACAATTTCACAAGATTAAACAATTTCA
>NC_037544.1:2150293-2173752 GCF_001531365.2 Cynara cardunculus var. scolymus
TATATATATATTAAAATGATAGTTATCGCCTTTTGGAGCGCCTTCATTACATCGGTCTCACGCTGATAATGAGAAAGGTGAATCATATATGCATCCATTGGTAGAGAGGCAGTGTCGTGCTCGAACCTGAGATCTCACGCATATGAATTACACACATTTACAGTTTAAGACAAATCAGTAGGGATCTTTAGTATGTCGTTATGGGCTTCACGAGCATTAGAAACTGTATCAAAATTGATGTTCATATATCACGTCTCAAATTAGTCAATTTAAAATTTTCACACGTGTCATTAAACATAATAATAAAATAAAATATCAAAATCAAAATCAAAATCGTGGTGATTCGGAGTACGTCTTTGGATTTGTAAACGATTTTACAGATAGAAAGTCTAAAGTCCAGTATATATATATATATATATATATATATATATATATATATATATATTTAAAGCCAGATACTAACATAACTCTAAACTGGTATAACTGAAATCCAACATTTCTCAAAACAGGTTATCATCTGTACTCTTTCCTCACTCGCATACCGTCTCATTTCTCATCGTTTTCCTCACCCACATATCTCATATAGCAGAATGTATGAACAGAATACAGCTTTTTACAATACGGGTTTTTTCAAACAAAGGGGTAAAAATGTCTTTTTACAATGTAGACAAGAAATGCATGTGTACTAAAATGGTTGGATTAGAATCCCCCACTCATGTAGTTAAAAAAAAAAAGAAAAGTTAGGAATTAAAGTAAAAAAAACAATAATTGTAATAAGGGTTTCTTTAAACATTGAAAGGTACTTTGTAACCCTAATAATCTACAAGTGTCCCAAATTGTATGGTCATCACTCGATGACTTGGTCAATACTCTAAGGACTAGTAGCCTTTAAGTGAATCCCAAATGATTCATAGGATCATGGGTGTTTTCTTTTTATTTTTTTATTTTTTTTAATTTTACTGTTTTATTTATATGTCGACAAGGGGTAAAATAGAACAGATGGTTACTTAACCAAAGAGCCTTTGGTCTAGCGGTTTGTGAATCTTTGACTCCCTAGGATGTCAGGGGTTTAAACATCATCAAAAATGAGAAGGGTGTGTTAGTTTATTTGTTCTATTTACCATATATTTAATTTTCTTTTTATGCATGTGGTGAACACGTTGTAGATAATTCATGCTTTTGATTATTAGTGTTTCACGAATTTATGACGTTAATTTAAGATTGATTGTCCTAGGATATGCTATAGTATTGTATTATCAGTATAAGGGGTTGTTTTATGCAGAATGATTAAGTGGTCAGGATGATTAAGTGTCTCTCATGATATAATGCAAAATGAAATATAATTGTTTACAATGAAATTAAGACGTTGATTGGTTAAGGGAGATCCAAGATACAAAATCCTTCAGAGGGTTTTTAGAACCATTACGAGACAGATTTTTTTTTTTGTCAAGGAAGATTCACCTCTTAACGATTCAAAAAATGTCTTTTAATGAAACTATTAAGAGGTAATCAAAGAACTCCTAAGTCATTTTTAACGTTATTGTTTTGAATCTTGTCTAATTAGGGGCATTTGGGCAGATAACATTTTGGATATTACATCGAGGTAGCGACATCAAGAAAATTATAAAAGCTGTGAAATGTATAAAAAGAAAATGGCGATCGCGTAATATATTTGTGAATTTTATATTAAAATTCTCAAATAACTGTAATAACTACTAAAAGTTTTATAAATAACAGATCATACAAAGAGTCCTAGACTCTGTCACTATCGTATTTAACACTAGGTGGTCCTAGCAGGGAAATCCAATGTCAGTTGTGTTTCTATTTTTTCATTATATATGTTTGTGATTTTGGTATCATACCAGTATAATCTTGCACCACCTGATATTATTGATAGCTAATTAAATTGATATACAAGTTTTGATAGTTGATATTAGTAGTCAGGGCCCGAGCGTCCTCAACTGGTCGTGTATTGCTATTACCAATGAAAAATAAAATGAAGATTCTATACGAGGATTCGAACTCAAAACCTTAAGGATGACCAAACACGCTACTAATTATAATTTGTAAGATATTTGATGCAGAATGATTAATATACTCTCATGATATAGTGCAAAATAAGATATAATTGTTTGGTAATTGTTTATATTGAAATTAGGCGTTGAATGGTTAAAGGAGACTCGTGATGCAAAATCATTCATAGGATTTTAGAACCATTAAAAAACAGATTTTTTTTGTCAAACGAGATTCATTTATTAATGATTCAAAGATTACCTCATAATGAAACTATTAAGAGGTAAACAAACAACTCATTAAATGATAGAATGAGAAGTAAGCTCTTACTTTTTGGAGCAAAAACTTATTTTAGAGTAAATTACAAATTTGTTCCTTGTAGTTTGTCAAAAATAACATTTTTTATCTTTGTAGTTTTGAAATTGCAAACTGATCAACGTGGTTTGCAAAAGTGTTTGGATTTGGTCCATCACTCTAACGAATATTAAAAACATTCGTTAAATGAAGGGCATTTTTCTTCTTTTTGTCGATTTTTTTGTCTTTCTTTCAATCAAAAACCATAAGAACCAAAATCATGGAATCAATTTTGATAGAGTAAAAGACAAAAACTTGATAAAATGACGAAAATTTCTTACATTTAACGGAAGTTTTTAACAATTATTAAAGGTAGGGACGAAATCTGGACGTTCTTACAAACCACGATGACCATATTGTAAATTCAAATTTGCAGAGAGATCACACATCTATCTAAAGAACACATACGTTTATCTTCAAACAAGTTAGAATCTCTCTTAAGAATTCTAAAAGTTCTTACCCAAGAAGAACATCTTTATATCATTATCTTTTTGGCAAATCTTTTCTATTTGCTAAGTATATTTGTGTGTAATCTTAGATTGTTTTAGATATGTTATCTTTACATTTTCTATTTCCGCAAACAATCTGCAAAAAAATCTGTATTGATCCTTCTATTTTTAAATACGAAAGTTTTCTGTATGTGTATTCATCTCCCCCTTCTACAAACTGTTCCTTTAAAACTCTTATAGACCCGACTGGGACCAACAACTGGTAACGAAAAGTGTTATATCAAACCACATGGACCAAATTTATAGTTAATCTTTATTTTTTTTAGACAAAATAAAATAAAAATGTAAGCACTTAAAGAATGGTTTAAAATCTATTGCTCTTTATCATATTGCAAATCAATTATTGTTAAATACGTAAAATTAAAAATGGTTCAAAAACTGTTATGTTAAATCTAATTGCTATAATTTTGTTAAATGTAGAACTTGAACAAGTAATGTTATACTTATTTGGATTAATATGAAATGTTGTGTTGAACGAGTAATATTAAACATGCAGATTATTTTTTGCAAAATAATTTTTATAAATATTTATTAAATAACTATATTTCATTCGTTATTAAATTATACAAAAAGTTAAAATAGTAATTTGTTATCATTCAAACCGTTCATTCAGAACAGTTACCGGACAATCCTGTTTCATTTCTAAATAAATATAACTTTCTATGTGGTTTGATCTGTCTGTAAAGATTGAGAAAGTTTTTGTTTGAACATGTTTAAAAAAAACTTGACTTTCTTTATAAAGTTCCTCTTAAGAGCTTATTGGATAAGTCATTCTCTATATCATTAAATGACTATCAAAACAGGCATGTACAATTGACTGAATATGTTGTGTCTCATTAAGCTGCTAAGAAACATATCTATAAACCTCTCTATCATGCTGGCTATTTACTTATATATACTATATTATAAAGCATTTGACAGAAATTCTTAAAAACCATTTTTTATACACAAAGTACTGTTTATTGATGCATATTACTTAAAATTCAAAATTACAAATAAATAATGTATAAATACAACTTATTAAAGCTCCGAGTTTGAATTCATATAACTAACTGCAGATAAACATAATCAAATACTAGATAAATATTCCATATTAAATATAAAAAATCTAAAATATAATTAGGATAATAAGTGTGTTATAACAGAATACTTAATTATTATATTTATAAAAAATTATTTTGTTATGAAACCTAAATTAAATTATAATATAAAAAATTGAATTAAAGAAATTACACAACAAAACAAAAGCTTTTAAATAGTTAATTTGACACTAATATTGATATTTTTAAATTTTAAGATATCTGTAAATTCATATTTTATTTAAAAATAAAAACATTATCGTTTTTCTCAAAATCACATTAAACAATATTATAACATCGACATGAGACAAAATAAAACGAAATATTAAAATCAAAATGTATTTCGCTGCATTATACGAGTATCCTTCTAATTTTACATTAAAACATTCGACAACTATCAAACAGACTAGAACGAAAGCGGTAGAAAAAATGGTCACGTTTAGAAACGTTATCTAATATGATAATAACGGGTTGGCCACGTTAAGCTTGTAAGCCGACCCCATATGACCTTCACTTTAGGGGGAAAAATCAAAACCCCCAATTGGTCCCAATCCCCAATTTCTCAATTTCACAAATTTCTTCACAATATAAATTCATCCTTCATTCATACCAATGTCATCCGATTCACAATTTCCCCCACCGTTATGGAGAATCATCGCCGGCAGAAAGCACATTCCACCGGAGATATGTTCACTTTTCCCGCCATTTCACAAGACATTGACTTCGATTCGGAGTTAGCCGATCAATTGTTCTCCAATGGCAAGTTCCTCCTTCACGCTTTTCCTGTTCAGCCAGCGAGTTTCTCAATTCCGAGATCCACGATTTTGAGCAGAACCAGTAGTATCAGCAGCAAAGGATCGTTGATGTCTTCTCGAAGTAATAGCACAAACAGTCGCAGCAGTAGCAGTAATAGTAGTTGCAGCAGCGCGAGAACAAGCACTAGCGAAGGTTCGTATCGGAGGAAGTTATCGTCGATCAATCAAGCCAGATCTGTTGAAATCAAAACGAAGAGCAACACGAGCGGTAGATTTCCGAAAAAGGAAGGTCAAAATCGACAGTATTGTAACAGTTATGGCCGTTCTCAGAGATGGCAGTTTATTGCGCCGGTTCCGGTGTTGAATCGCCGGAACTCTTTGAAGAAAAGGAAGGGAGGTAACGGGAAGCAAGACTGTGGTGTTAGAAAAGGGATTTGCCGGAGGTTTTTGGGGTGGCTTGTGTCGACATGCCAAGAGTGCCATGCGATTGAACCTTCAAAGAGATTGAAAGTGAGTATGTGATTACGATAATTTCTTATTATTGCTTGATTCTCTCTTTTGATAATTCATGGTTTGATTCTGTGATTCATGTCGTTTCTTTTCTTCGTCTAAATTTGGGTTTTGAGTTTGATTATTGCAATGGAATTATTCAACCTGCATCCAAGTAATTCATGGTGTGTTCATCATCATCATCAAATTATTCAAATAACATCTCCATTAAATTGTTTATAATTTCCTTAAAACATACAAAGCAAATAACAAAATTTAAATTCAACTCCAACAACTTATTTATTTTAGAATTTCGGTGCTAAACGCATAGAAATTAATGTGATTATAAAAACAACTTATTGACTTATTCCGGTGTGGTACCAGTAACAAAAATACTTTTGAGTGTTTGAATAAACAGCTTATACCGGTACCAAACCGGTAATAATGAGTTTTAAAAAAAGTTAAACAATTCTAACTTATAATAAGTTAATAAAAACTTTTGTAGAAAAGTATAAATTGTTTCAAATAAGCAATCCCAAACACCCCCTAAGTACTAAGTGAGGAGTGGGCTCCTGTGCACCCACTCATTCGATTATTACAAAAGATGAGAAGATTGACGTATGAAAGATGCACCCACTTGATTTTTTAGACGTGCACTTGAATACTTTTAAACAAAAAAAAAAAATATATATATATATATATATATATATAATAGAAATAGAAAAAATGGTGGGGATGGTTGGATTAGCCGTCTACATGCACGAGGCGATAGTTCAAATCTTATTTCAAGTAAAAGTTTAATTGTAGGCTACAATGTTCAAGCCCTGTCGATTTTCCCTTTAGGTCAAACAACACTTTTGCAGAACAACTTAAAGGTGCATTCGTTCAGAGAAATTTTTAGGTCCGCTACTGTTTGATGACATTAAGAAATGTATATATATATATATGTATAGGCGAAGGATCGTGTGCGAAAGAGAGTTAAAATGAGAAGCGTAAGAAATGATCTAGACCCTTGATCACTTTTAATCTCACACCTACCAATGAATCGTGTTTGATAAGGATTGATCAGATGCATCTCGGTGCATCTCATCTTAATATGCATCCAATGCATACCTTCTTACGTTTCTCATATTCACCTTCCTTCTTACCAAAACCCAATTCTATGTATGTGTGTGTATATATGTATATATATATATATATATATCTTATTTTTAAATAAATAATAATAATAAATAACATGATGTACATATGTATATAATTAAATAATATAGCTATTAAATAACTCTATTCTATCACCACCAACTTCTATATTTTTCCCCCTATTTTTTATATATTTTTTATATTCTCCTTGCTATAAAAAACAATAAAAAATACACTAAAATTCAACTTTTTTTATTTTCACTTTTAGCCTATTAATATTTTTAACTTTAATCCTTTAACTTTTTTAATATTTCACAAAATACACTAAACCCAAACACTTTTTATTTTTCAGTTTTAATTCTTTGATATATTTTACTTTAATCCTTCAACTTTTTTAATATATCACAAAATACACTAAAATAAAACAATTTTACTTTTCAGTTTTAATTCTTTGATATATTTTACTTTAATCCTTCAACTTTTTTAATATTTCCATATTATATCATTTATGTTTTTATTTTTTTAATCTATATTATAATTATATAAGTTAATTAACTTTATATTATTATTGGTTAATAAAGTATTAAGAATACATACATAGGCATAAAGAAAAAGCAATAGGCCGGACCAGCTTACAAAAACGAAACGGCCAAACCTTCCCGTTGATGTGAGCTCTTGGGGAAGATCTAGGTATCTGGTTCACTGTGTTAGGTATCAACATTATTTTTTAATTATTTATTTGTATACAAATATATTACGATAAATTTATAATTTTTAATCTATATTATAAGTATATAAATTAATTAATTTTATATTAATAACGATGAATTATAATGTTTTAAAGACTTTGATTATTTATATAAAATTAATTATATTTTTTTACGTTAAATCAACATATCCACGAGTATAAGTGCGTTCTATATGTTCTTAGTACACATTTAGTCTACGTTGAAGTCGACAACGTGTCCGATGGTGCATAAGTGTAGACATTGGGTATTTCTCTAGTTAATACCACCTTTATGTACTTCACTTACTTTATCATTTTATGTTTTATAACCTTATTATATTTATATCATTATGAACACATAATTAAATCAAAAAATATTCAATATTGAGTTCATCCCGCAGATATTAACGAGACGATTATAATGGTATAACTTGTTAAAATTAAAAAGTAATTTTTAACGTATTTTAGTTGATATACAATTATATATGTCAATGTGACAAGGGATGTACTATAAATTAAATAATTAATTACAATGGTGTAAAGTATAAGTATTAAAAATGTTTTTTTATAGTGTATCTGATATAATAATATAACTAAATAAAAAAATATTCAATATTCGGTTCATTTCGAAAGTATTGACGAGACGATTATAATGGTGTAACTTGTTAAAATTAAAATGTATTTTTTGCAACCTATTTTAGTTAATATACGATTATGTATGGTATCATATTTTTTTTGTTTTATGCAATATACCAACCAAAGGTGAGAATAAAGATGCACAAAAAACCTCAAACTCGAGTCGAGACTAGGCCCGGCCCAACTACCCGATCACTCCAACTTTTTTTCAAGCCCAGTCCAAAAGTATTAATTCGGACCCTCTTTCAACCCCAAAGATTGGCATATTTTTTACTCCGTTGAAAATCAGGCTTGAAGGTCTCGAACCGGCCCGAAAAAGCCTAGACCTTGTGCATCTATAGGTGAGAAATAAGAGTAGTGATGGCCAAACCGGCCCGGCCTAACCCGGGATCGCCGGTGGACCGGGACCGGTTATTGGACCGAAAACCAGGACAGGTTGGGGTTTTTGGTAGTTTTGTGGGACCGGGACCGGTTATTGGACCGAAAACCAGGACAGGTTGGGGTTTTTGGTAGTTTTGTGGGACCGGGACCGGCTATGGATTGACCCGAAAATTCAAATAATTTTATAAATAAATGTATTTTTAAATAATTTTATAATGTATTTTTATCTTACTTTTTTGTGCCGGGACCGGGACCGGCGGCCTATAACCGGTTATGAAGTACCTTGACCAGTCCTACCATTCTCAACCGGGACCGGTTATAAGAAAGTTTGGGACCGGTTATAAGAAAGTTTGGGACCGATTAAGCCCGGCCCAGCCCGGGACCGATTTTTGGCAGAGAGTATATAAGTTATGACACTACATAAAGAAATTAAGAAACATAGATTATGTTAAGAAGTAGAAAGTGAACAACTCAGAAACTATGAAAATGCAAAGACATGCATACTATCTTTCTAATACATAAATACCCTTCATCTCATAATCACTCCAAGAAAGTTTCCATAACGTCGGAGTACATCGACGCCTCCGGATTCCGGTATTCTCCGTTCTGATTGTGTTTATGGTGATCAAGTGATGAAGATGATGATGAAGAAGTCGCCATTCTCTCCGGCAACGTGAAGCTCCTCTTATACTTGTTATGATCCACTTTCCCGACGCCATGATCCGAGTTTGTATTATCCAAGCTCAAGAAATCATTCGGGTTCTTCATTTCCGGGCTCGGGTGCCACCCCTCGGGCTTGTTCCCGAGCCCGTCGGAATTGAACAGGATCTTCGCATCGTCACTTCTAGCGGTGAGGGCGTTGAAGAAGCTCAGCCCGTTGGGCCATTTGATGTCGTTTTGGACATGGTGGTCCGGACCACCCATCATGTTTTCCATTTGGGGTTCGGAGGAGTGCGGGAGGAGGAACATGTGGGTTTCGTCTTTTGATGGGCCCGGTGGGTATCCGAGTTGGGCCGGGTTGTGGAAGTTGGGTGATGGCATCGTTCTAGGTGGGGCCCAATTGAAGAGGGGTGGCGGACGGGTCGGGATCGGAGGTTGCTTTAGCGGGATCGCAGAGGAAGAAGGTGACGGAATGTTGCCCCTAGTTGATGCAAATAGTTGGGAAAGATAAAAACCCGATTGATAGCCAAGCGACTCGAAGGTATGCCTCATTCTAAGCACAAAATGAAGGTCTTCGGGTATCTAAGCACATAGCAAAAGACGTAACTTAGTAACGTAAATCCATTTCATTATCCGCACGACCATAAATCACAACAAAAAACGTTATTTTTTTCAATATGATACTAAAAAAATGGTCGGGCCCATCGAGATAGCGAGATGAAAGATACAAATACAACAAACTCGCTTTATAAAACGTCAAATATGTTTAAATGTCCTAATAACCTACTTCATAAGACTTAAGCTTATACAATCAAATAATCGTGCATCATACGTAAATCTGTTACAATAAAACGTCAATATCACGTTTTTTGGCGTCCTCACAAGTTTTTACATGATATTTTTGAAATAAAGTGTAAAAAGTACCCTAAAAACTAACAACGTCCAAAAGCGTCATATCAATTTATTGCAACACATTTACATATGACGTACAATTATTTGTTCATACAAGGTTAAGTCTTATAAAACAGTCTGTTAGAACATTCAGATATATTTTGTATCAGATAAAGCCGATGTTTTACTGCACATATAAAAGGGAAGTAAATTGAACTTACAATCTTGCATGAACCAAGTTGTAAAAGGCCATGGCCAGCTTGAATGACAGCTATAGTCTGTTGAAGAAAAGGGTAAACCATGACAAATTAGGACCAACATACATTTATTGTTTTTACAGTTGTACTTGATTTTAACTGTAAAAAAATAATTACAGATATAAAAACAACTGCTCTACTATCTGGTATATAAGAAGAAGGATAGGTCTGTGTACATCTCACCGAAAATTTCTTTTGGAATTAAATGATGCGAGATGTCCAATCAATGTTTCTAGATGTACTTTCTCTTTAAGGTTTGTACACTCCTTTGTCTGGTTCCCCGTGGGATAGTGGGGTCTGTTTGTTAACAGCTTAACGAGATTCATAACTTGTTTGGTAGTGGCTTAATGATATAGAAATGACTTTTTCAGTAAGCTTCTAGTAAGAGTTTTATGCAGAAAGCCAAGTTTTTCCCATAACATGCTCTTACAATTTAAAAAACACGCTCTTTCATCTATGAGAAAACAGTTTCGCACAGAAACTTTCCTAATCTATACAAACAGATTAATGCACACAGACAACTATATCCATACAAGCCAAACAGCCACTCACTCGCTCGACCCCGCTTTCAAATATTTTATTGGGCTTTTATCAATCAATGATAATTGAGATAGTCAAAAAGAACAATAGTGATGACATCAACATCAAAAAGGTCTGTCACTAGTCTAGTCGGTACGACGTGTTCATCGGCCGAAAGGCGTAAAGTTTGCTAACACGACATTTTTGATAGATTCGTGGGAAATTGACCAAAATAGTCAGATCTCACCGACTCACTTCACTTTTTACCCATTTTTTCAATTAAATTCACATTCTCGCTAAGATTTTACGCAAATGTCTTGCGCATTTACATAAACTCAAATTTCAGATTAAAAAAAAGACGTTTTTGCGTAAGGATTTCTTTTTCTTTTTTTTTCCGGAAATCAGTCTTTACGCAGGTAAAACATCTGCGGAAAGACTGCTATTTTGGAAAGAGAGCTCTGAAAAGTGGCTAACGGATTTGGTAACGGGATTAACTATTTCAGTCGATTTCTCGTGATTCATGAACTCGTTAGGTTAAAAGTATCAGATATATCTATCTCACACGCCGTTTCCGTTTACAAAAGACGAAAAAGAAACATATGATCAAAAAGCTCACCTGAATCCCTGAATCAAACTGTTCAGTCCATTCTGGAGGAATCTGCAAAACCAATCATTCATAAAGACTCAAAACAATTATAAACCACAAAATATATAACATAAAAGCATTCATAATTTGATGACTGATTCATTAAGATGAAAGAAAGTGTGTTCTTGAGGATTCATACAGCATCAAAAGAACTTTGCCAATAATTAGATATATTCTGTTCAGATTCTGAAGGCTCTTTGAACACCCATTTATGACATTTATCTGAAGCAACTTTCCCCATCAATCTGCATCTCAATCCAAATCAAAACAGAATCAGATAAACCCTAAATCATTATCATTTGGGAAATTCACTCGGTTTCACTTTTTAGCCATTTTCTGACCCAAATTCACTTTTAGCCAGAAGCTTATGCTTAAAAATTGGTTCGGTCCCGCTTCATAGAACCAACGTTCGACTTGGTTTGTTCGAAAGCTCGGTAAAAAATTTCAAGTCGAAATGAGCTGAGCTAAGCCGAGCCATTTGAATGTATACTTTTTCAAGCCAAACATGCTCTTAAATAATACATTAAAAATATACAAATTATCAAACCTCAAGCCAATAACTAAGTAAACCGATCACGAGTATGAGCCCATAAACGACCACCGAGCTCGAACTCGATAACTCAAAAAAAAAATCAAGCTCGAGCTCGAATAACCTACTACTCGACTCGTTTACACCTCTTTCGCGCAAGTACCTGATCGGCTATTTCTGTCAATTTCCCTTATAATTATGAGTATATGATTATGATTATGATTTTTGCAGGGTTATGAATCAAATATTTAATTAAGCACCTACCAAGTACCCACCCTTCTCCATAATTATAAAGCTGAATCGACATTTTGCTGAATGATTTCTTAACTTGATCTTCACCTGATTCCATTTCATCAACTCTTCCTCTGCAAAACCCATCTTCCCACATCAACATCCTGCAAATTAAACCCTAATTTCCATGAATCATTCGTTTGATTTCGTGAGAAGAAACCACGGGGGAGAAAACTGGAAACAAGATGAACTCACAAGCTACCATTATCATCTCCAACTTTACAACCATTACCACCTCGAAGTCGCCTGAAAAAACAAACAAAGGGGAAACTGTAAATTAAAGGGTGCAGAAACTAGGGTTTCGATTTGAGATTGAAGAACAAATGAGAGATGAATACGGGCGAGGACGAATGGTCCAGAAGACGGAATACGTCCAATCGGAATTGATACAGAGGTTTCTGAGAGTTTCGTGAAGAGCCATCATTCCGATTGCTTCCTTGCCTCTATCCGTTGATCCTGAACCCGCCATAACTGGGTTTTCTTTGAAGAAATTAAATGGGTTTTTGTAAGCAGGTTTTGGTGTTCAATGGGTATGAAGAACACCTGGGTTCATCTCTGTGAATTTCTTCCTTTTTCTCTCTCTTAACTTTCAATTGACAAATTACTCCAAAAGTAACAAAAGCAGCAAAAAGAACAATGAAATTTACAAAAAGGTGACTGTTTTTGTTTTTTATTTTTTTAATAATGAAGTCAAGAGTGTTGTTATTCGAACCCGTCGAACTAAGTCAAACCGAACTGTTTTTAGCGGTCTCATCTGCTTTGAAAAATAGCCAAACTGCTCCGTCCGATTGTTTGAACGGTTTCTTTAACGGTCTAGACTGAACCGATTGATGTAAATACACATGTATTAATTATGTTTAGTTTTCGTGTGGTATGTTTAACGTTTATAAAACATTTGACAAAAACTCTTAAAAATCATTTATTATGCATGAAGTATTGTGTATTAATGCATATTACTTAAAAATTTAAGATTGCAAGTAAATTGTGCGTAAGTAAAACTTATTAAAGCTTCATGTTTGAATTCGTATAACTAACTGTAGAGTGTAGATAAACATAATCAAATACAGGATAAATATCTCATTTTGAATATAAAAAATCTAAAATATAATTAGGATAATCATTGAGTTCTAACAAAATCATTATATCTTTATAAAATTTTATTGTTAAGACAAAATAAATTACTTCACTAAATCGTAAAAACATTATCTTTCTCAAAACCACATAAGTCGTATTATATCAACAGAGAAAAAAAAATAAAAACGAAACATTAAAATAAAAATATATTTCGCTGCATTGTGCGAATACCCTTATAGTTTATCTAAAATTCCAATTATTGTTGGTGGGCTTTTTCAACTTTTTTTCAACTTGTTCAATGTTTTTTTTTAGTTTAAACATAAAAGGCCAAACCATCTAAACCGGTCAGACCATACCGTTTTTTATGGTTCAGTTTAACCGGTTTGGTCACTTGTTTGCAAATCGCTCGCCATTGCGGTTTGGTTTGTGGTTTGGAGGGTAAAACCGTCCAAACTGTATCGTGAATACCCCTACGTGTAATCATATATGATCTTGAAATTACTTATCTTCTCGTAAATTGATTAACTTCTCGCATGATCCTTCATCTGCTCGAGCATTTTCAACATTTATATTATAACAAATATCTTATACTATAATGTATGTTAAAACAGAGAGAAAAGAACAGGTTGTAGACATTTTCAAGTTTAAAGAAATCTTTAAATAACGATGAAAAAGACATATTATTTTAATTGCTTTTACCAAAGAGATTGAATGTATTGTAATATTCTACATGGTTTTTTTTAACCGTACTCGTGTTATAAATTTATAAAATATTTTAATAACATAATTAATATTATAGCTGTTAAAATGGAATAGTTATTAGAGTTGGATGTATTTTTTTAAAAGATCTTACATTTTAAATATTTTATTTTAAAAAAATTATAGCATAACTGTAAAAAATGTTTTTTAAAATATAAAAGGGGTTATTTAGAACTAGTCTTAGTATACACATGTTATACTGTATTAGAAGGGTACTCGCACAATGCAGTGAGATACATCTCGATTTTAATGTTTCGTTTTTTTTTAGGTCCGTGTTATAATACTGTTTTATGTGGTTTTGGAAAACGATGATGTTTTTATGTTTGAATAAAATATAAATATTAAGATATCTAAAAATTTAAAAAAAAATATTGACATTAGTACCAAACTAACTATTTAAAATTTCTTCTTTTTGTGTATTTCTTTAATTCATGTTTTTCATTTTAGTTTAATATTATATTTTTTTATAAAGATAATAATTAATTATTTTGTTAGAACTTAATAATTATTCTAATTATATTTTAGTTTTTTTATATTTAAAATGAAATGTTTATCCTTTATTTGATTATATTTATCTACAGTTAGTTATACGAATTCAAATATGAAGCTTTAATAAGTTGTACTTTCGTACAATTACTTGTAATCTTGAAATATAAATAATATGTATCAATAAATAGTATTTCATGCATAAAAAATAATTTTTGTTAAATGTTTTATAATATAATATAGATAATGTAAAACTTATTGTAAATCAAGAGTGAAAAATATTAATTTTTTTCCTATTAAATATCCTAGATTTATGTTCGAAAATTAATGATTGATTTCTGAAACACTGTCATTCAAAGAGAAAGTCAGTATTTGAAGTTTTAAAACTTCTGTCTAAATGCTTAAAAGACGTAACCATTTATGGTTATATGTCAGTATTAGAAACACGAACATTTAACAAGATAACAAGTTGACGGTTTTTATAAATATAATATCTCTATCTTTTAAGATAAAGCTATTTACGTATCTCTTATCTATTTTAGACCGTATTTCATGTAAGGGAACTAATCAACTAAGACCTCCTCATGTTTTATTTTGAGAAGTGGTAAATATTTGAGAAATAAAGAATTGATCTTAGCCCTTCATATGGTCAAGATCGGATTTGTCTAGTCGATAATTACGGCTTTGATTGGTTAAAAATTACGGTTATGCAAAAAATAGAGATGCTGGTTTCATAACTTTTACAAATAGGCGGCAAGGGGTTCATATGTGAACTCGTTAATTAGTTCTATGAGCAATTTTAATTGATTAACATATGAACCTACGTGATTCACATATGAACTAATTAACTGATTCACATATGAACATATAATTCATATCTGAGTCACATGAGTTCACATACAAACTCGTTTGTCACTTATTTGTAAAAGTTATGTAACTACCCCTCCATCTTCTGCATACCCATACGAGGAACCATTTGGTGTTTCACGGTCAAAGCCGCAAATGTTAACCAGATGAAAGTTCATGATCATTTCTTTACTTCTCAAATGAACCTTTCGACACACACACATGTGCACGCGGCACGCATGCATGCACATGCACATGCACGTGTGTTTTATAATGTAAATATTTTCTACGCGTTTGTGAAACAATACATTGTCAAACAAATAAATGTTATTCAATATGTTAAATTATAGTTTTAGTTGGAAAAAAATCATATAAAACAACATCTTAAAATGAAAATCTCCGCATTATCTGGATTTAAAACTAATTGAATTTGACTGCTTTGTTTTTGTTCGAAATAGGGTGTGTAGAATCCTATCAAACCCTAAAAATCCGAAACCTTGACCTATCAAACCTGAAAATACCTTAGACCCTGTATATAAATTTTCTCACCTGACCTGATCAGACCCGTGCTCACCCCCTGATTGGAAGGTTGTATATAAATTTAAAATAAACTAGAAGGATGTTCACGCAATGTAACGAGATACGTCTCGACTTTAATGTTTCATTTTAGTTTTTTTATCTCTATCAATGTTATAATACGATTTTATGTGGTTTTGAGAAAACAATAATGTTTTTATTCTTGAATAAAATATAAATTTGAAGATATCATAAAATTTAAAAATATATATCGATATTAGAATGAAATCTAACAATTTAAAAAATTTCGTTTTTCGTGTAATTTATTTAATTTGGTTTTTTATTATAATTTAATTTAAATTTAATATCAAAGTAATTTGTTTTTGGTTTAATAATATGATTTTTCTTATAGATAATAATTAATTATTTTGCTAAAATTCAATGATTATCATAATTATATATTAGATTTTTTATATTTAAAAATAAGATGTTTATATTATATTTAATTATATTTATCTGCAGTTAGCTACACGAATTCAAACATGGAGTTTTTGTATTTACTCATAATCTATTTGTAATCTTGAATTTTAAGTATTATGTATCAATAAGCCATACTTTATTCATAAAAAATAGTTTTTTGAGATTTTTATCAAATGTTTTATAATGTACATAGAATGGTGCTCGTGTAATACAGTGAAATATATCTTAATTTTAATATTTCGTTTTATTCTTTATCTCTGTCGATATAATACGATTTTTAGTGGTTTTGAGAAAACGATAATGTTTTTAATTATTAAATAAAATATAAATTTAAAAACATCATAAAAATTAGGAAAAAAACACATATCGTCATTAGTATTAAAATTACTATTTAAAGTTCTTGTTTTTTGTATAACTTATTTAATTCAATATTTTATTTATAATTCAATTTAAATTTAATAACGAAATAAATCATTTATCATTTAATAATGTATTTCTTTTATAAATGATCATCCTAATTATATTTTAAAGTTTTTATATTTAAAATGAGATATTTATTTCATATCTGATTATATTTATCTATAATTAATTACACGAATTCAAAAATGAAGTTTTAATAAGTTGTATTTACATACAATTTACTTATGATCTTGAATTCTAAGCAATATATATCAATAAACAGTATTTTATATATATAAATAATTTTTAAGAATTTTTATCAAATATTTTTTAATATGGTATAGATACAGATATTTATATATGTATCGGAGGCGAAGTTGTTAAAAAAATAGGATGAGGAGTGAGAGGAGAAAGGAATCTTGAGCGGTCAAAAGGAGGTGGGGATTTTTTTAGGATTAGATTTGGATTTAATATTTTTTAATAAATTTAAAAGGATTTATTATTAATTAAAATTAAAATAATATAAATGAAGATTAAGGAGTCACGTGGTCACGTGCCATGTCCAGTGAGTCGGTGCACCATTTTTCATAAACAACGTCTGCTGCACATTTTTCAAAATATTACTCTTTTTCTACATAATTCCCTAAATCTATTTCTTTTCAAATATCTTTTTTTTTATAACATTGTAAATCGAAAGATAAAGAGGAGTACGTTATAAATATCTCAGATATTTATGGAATATTCATTATGAATTGTGTATCATTTATACGGGATGTTAACAAATTATATCAGTTTTCTAAACTATTTATTAAAATTTATGTGTAAAATCTTATTCCAATTTGATTCTACGTGTAGCGTTAGTTTAACTGTTAATAAGATTTGGATATTTGGAAACTTTCCTCTGATTCCAATCAGTACCAAGTATTTCATGGTCATTAAGAGCATCTCCAACAGCTTCTTTAAAATAGAGAAACTCTATTTTTTTTTGTTTTCTATAATGCTCTAACAGCTTCTCTATAATGTTATCTAAAGTAGAGAAAACATGGAAAAACTCCAAGTTTAGAGAATTCTCTATAAAACTTGATGTTGAGAGAGAGAAATGGTTATTTTTACTCAATCCCACTAACAAGAATGAATTATTATTGTCTATATACTATATTATAAAGTATTTGACAAAAACTCTTAAAAACCAATTTTTATGCATAAAGTATTGTTTATTGATACATATGACTTAAAATTCAAGATGACAAGTAAATTATACGTAAGTACAACTTATTAAACCTTCATTTTGAATTCGTTTAACTAATTGCAGATAAACATAATAATATACATGATAAATATTATATTTTAAATATAAAAAATCTAGAATATATCTAGAATAATTGTTGAATTCTAATAGAATACTTGATTATTATTCTTATAAAAAATTATACTATTAAACTAAAAATAAATTGATCTAAATTAAATTATAATAAAAAATCGAATCAAATAAATTATACAAAAAAACGAGAACTTTTAAATAGTTAATATCGATTTTTTTTTTCAAAATTTTAATTATAATATCTTCAAATTTATATTTTGTTCAAATAATAAAAACATTATCATTCTCTCAAAACCATATAAAACTGTATTATATCAATAGACAAAGAAAAAATGAAACAATAATATCGAGATGTATCTCGCTGCATTGTACATGTACCTTTTTAGTTTTTATATGAAATTTCTTTTTAAAAGTGTATTGAGATGATAAATCAAATAATATTTTGATAATATGATTTACGTTAAAAATCTCTAAAATAAAGAATCCGTTGAAGATGAAAGTAATATTTTTACAGATTTTAGCTTTTAATTCTCTATTTTAAAAAAATTATAGAGAACCTATTGAAGATGCTTCAAAATTAATCGAACGACATACGATTAACTCGTACATCCAAAGTTAGAAAAAATAGTTATATAGTACATTTTGTTTCAAATAAAAAACTAATTAATTAAATATAAAGTGTTCTTACAAATAAAAAAGCATACACTTATTTTTTTTAATTTAAGTTATTTTAAATATAAAAAAAAAAGGACGAATATGTGATCATTATGGTATACATGGTTTTTAGTTATTTATAAACAATTTTTAATAAAAATAATTTAAATAATTAAATTAAAACACAAAAACTTTTAAAAAAATTGAAGTTATTTTAATAAAAATGAAGAATTAAAAAAATATAATACATAAAAATGACGATTTTTGCAGGAAAAAAGATAACGATTGGAGAAATTTTTTGGAAAGTCAAAATAATATCAACTGGTAGCCGGTTGACCCGTGTAAAATCCATCCTCGGTAGCCTCCCATTGTATTTCTTTTCATTGTTCCGTACACCATTGAGGGGCCGTTTGCCCAAATGTTTACCCGGTAAGCGCTTACCAATAGGAGTCGACACTATAATTTATTTAGATACGTAAGATTTTAGTATATATCAAAGCATATCGAATGCAACAATTTACTAGGTAAGCGCTTATTTGGGTAAGAGTCATCATCCTCACTTACCGGGTAAGACTCTCCATCATTCTCATCGCTCTTACACGGTAAGATTCTTGACCATTCTCATGTTCATCCGATAAGGAAATTTATGCGTTGAACACTTACCAAGTAAGTGTTTAGTAAACGGCCCATGAGTGTCCCAAATTCTCTTGAGAGACGAACGTGTCAGTTTTTTGGAGGTGGGGTTCGGTTGATCGTTGATTGGCTTGGGTTAAATGGTCGGTAGCTCTTTCTTCTCTTGACCTAGGGGGTTTGGTATAAAGAGCGTCGAGGCTATGAATTATGTTCTGTTAGCTAAGTGGTGGTGACAGTTCGGTCTTGAAAAGAACTCTTTGTGAGTCAAAATCATTACTAGAGTCTAGTCTTTACGGTCCCAGGGGGTTTTGGACCGGGGTATATGACAGTTACCGAGCTCTCAGGGGCATTTAGAACAATATTACCACCTTGAGTTTGACTATGGATTATGTCAGTGTGGTTTTCTCGTCTTTCTTCATTATGAAATTTGGTCAGGGGATACCCATATCTTTCTGGTCAGATAAATGGACTGGGAATTATCGTCTTTATGATCAATTCCCACGTCTAGTTGGTTTGGAGAGGATAAAGGAAGTAAAAGTCAGTAACCGAGGTGGTCGGATTGAGGACTGGTCGATAAATTAAGGTTCTAATTGATGATATAATTCTTACCGAAGACGACATTCATTTGAAATCCCGTTGAAATAATATTTTATCCTCAAAGATCAACATCTTTGTTTTAATTATAATCTTCTAGACAACTCCTCCTACGAACAGGATCCCTTATAGGTAAATTAAATAATTATCAGAAGGGTACTTGCGCAATTCAACGAGATACATCTTGGTTTTAATATTTCGTTTTATTCTTTATCTCACTTGATGTTATAATATGGTCTTATGTGATTCTGAAAAATCGATAATGTTTTTATTTTTGAATAAAATATAAATTTGATAAAAATATATCGATATTAGTACAAATCAACTATTTAAAATTTTTAATTTTTGTGTAATTTTTTAATTCAATTTTTTATATTATAATTTAATCTAGGTTCAATAACGAAATAATTTATATTTGATCTAATAATATAATTTTTTATAAGATAATAATTAATTATTTTGTTAGAACCCTCAATAATTGTACTAATTATATTTTAGATTTTAAAATGGGATGTTTATTCTCTATTTGATTATGTTTATCCCTAATCAGTTACACGAATTCAAACATGGAGCTTTAATAAGTTGTACTTATGCATAATTTTTTGTCATCATGAATTTTAAGTATTACGTATCAGTAAACAGTACTTCATGCATAAAAAATGATTTTTAGGAGTTTTTGTCAAATGCTTTATAATATAGTATAGATAATTATTAATCCATGCATATAAATAATTTTAAACATTAATATTTAAATTTAAAGATCGGGTCAAATCGGATCAGATCCACTTTCTTATTCTCTTTTGTGCCAAATGTCAAACTATCGGCCCAATTTCTTTTGTGCAGGCCCAACTCATTAACCACGACTCTTAGCCCAAATTTCTTTTGCGTAGCCCAATAAAAATAGTCAAAAACAGGTTCCGTGTCAGGTCTAAATCGGATCGGTTCTAGATTTTCCTTTTGT
The DNA here is from genome assembly GCF_001531365.2 of Cynara cardunculus var. scolymus. Taxonomy (NCBI): domain Eukaryota; kingdom Viridiplantae; phylum Streptophyta; class Magnoliopsida; order Asterales; family Asteraceae; genus Cynara; species Cynara cardunculus. Next base: position 2,170,893 of record NC_037544.1, read on the forward strand.
AACCAGTCTTAGGGGGTGTTTGGGATTGCTTATTTGAAACAACTTATGTTTTTTCTACAAAAGCATTTATCAACTTATTATAAGTTAGAAGGATTTAACTTTTTCAAAAACTTCTTATTACCGGTTTGACACCAGTATAAGTTGTTTATCCAGACACTCAAATGTGCTTATTACCGGTCTCACACCGGAATAAGTCAATAAGTTGTTTTCATAAGCAATCCCAATCACCCCCTTAATCCCTACCAAAAATAACCATTCCATTCTACATACACAAAGCCCGACCCTAGAACCGGTCCCGGGCCAGGTCCAAACTTTGTCCCCGTTTTTTCCCAAAAAATAACTTTGAACGTAACAAAAAATATTATTCGAATATTATTTTCATTTTCTTCCATCCAACGAAAAAGATTTTCTTTTTCTGGACAATGTATTTAAAAAGGTTAAAAAATGCCTTACAAAATAACGCGTCATAACACGTTACAACGGAAGTCAAGCCTTAGAATGAAGCTACAGGGATAACGTGGCGACGAAACCAAGTCTCGACGCTATAACACACCATAATGAGACCATAACTGGTTACTTAAAACCATGATTATTATGTACGATCCTCATTTTTACCATAGTATTAAGTTGATTACGAAATTATTAAGTCAGTATGTTTATTCAGGCTTTGAGGTGTTACAAATCAGTATTTTTCTCTTTTCTTCAGATCGTACCCAAATCTCGATAACCAATTTTGATTGTAGTCTGTCATTCGTTAACCTGTTATGTATTTTATATGATTTTGAAATAATGTCTGTATCTAATAAGAACGCCTTGAGAATATTGCAGCATAAATACAATAAAATTTGCATAATTGTCTGTGTAATCAAATTAACGATTATACGAATCACGTTAATCTTATACGATCATAACGTGCACGCTTATATATCATCACAACGTAATTGGCTTTATAAGATGCCTAGTTTATCTAAGCGTCTTAATTGAATACTTTATATAATTGAAGTTTATAGGACCAAACTGTAAAATATTATATCTAAAAGTGTTACAATAGGTTTATAGAACGTTTTTAGACGTTTCAACAAGTATTTTTTTTATTAATCTGAATATCCAACTCGCTATGCGAGCCGACTAATCCCAGAGAAACCAACCGCTTCGCGGGTAGCCATAGTCACCGCATTTGAACCTCCGTGGCCACAAGAGGATTTTTATTTCTCATTGGATTTGAAACTGAGACCTCCAGACACTTTTGACATTTGGATCCCAAGTTCAAGCCAATCGAGCACCATGCTTTTAAAATAAGTGTCATCTAAACCTGTCTTTTTATAGGACTATTTTTCAAATAGTGTCGTATAAAATAGTTAATATGACATTTTATTTTAAAAACATCTGAAAAACTTGCTAAAACGCCTAAAAACGTTCTATAAACCTACTGTAACACGTTTAGTTAAGACGACTTTTTTTATTTGGTCTTATAAAGTTTTTTATTAGGACGTTTAGACATTTTAGGCGCATTTTCATTGTAGTATTTGGTAGCATGATTTCTCCAGTTATTTCTTTGCACTGTACGCAATAACCTATACAGTTGTGCATGATTATACATGATCCTACGATTGATGGATGACATAGTTGTCATAGATCATAAGAGTGGGCCGAACCATTACGTTACGCAAGTGTTTATCGAAAGAGACACTCCCTTGTCCTCATACACGTTTCCATAAAATTGTAACGTTTTGATGGAATTTTTATGTTAACACATAACTAGTGTTCGGCACCGTGCGTTGTGCGGCATCGATAAATTCTTTAGAAAATACTGAAGTATATGGTATTGCGGATTTTTTTTTTTACAATTTGCTTACATTTTTTGTAATGTACTCGTTTGCAACTTTGTCCAAAATCCCATTTTTTTCCCAACCTACATTGCATAAACAATAACAGTAATTTCTAGTATTGTGACAACTCTGCTATGTTCGAATCCGTGTAACTAACATAATCAAATAAGGATAAACATCTCAGTTTAGATATTAAAAAAACTAAAATATAATTAGGATAATTATTGAGTTTTAAATAGAATATTTAATTATTATTTTTATAAAAACTTGTATTATTAAATAAAAAATAAATTAATTCGTTCATAAGTCTAAATTAAATTACAATAAGAAATTGAATTAAATAAATTATGAAAACGATAACTTTCAAATAGTTAATTTGATACTAACATCTATATATAATTTTTTCAAAATTTTAAGATATCTTCAAGTTTATATTTTATTAAAAAATAAAACGTTATCGCTTTTCCAAAACCACATAAAACCGTTTTATAACATTGACATAAACCAAGAATAAGACAAAAAAAATTAAAATTGGCATGTATCTCATTGCATTGTGCGAGTACCATTCTAGTGTTAATAAGAAGATATGATAGAGAAAGAAATAAAGTATGAAAATTCCAAAAAAATGCATTAATTTCTATTAATTAATAATGATAATTATCTTATTAATTAATAACATTAATTATCTTAAATCAATTATTTAAGATGAAGTCTCGCAAATTTTAAAGTTTTTAAAAGATTAACCCATAAAGTAATATTTATACTATATTATAAAGCATTTGGCTAAAACTCTTAAAAACTCTTAAACTCGTTCATTCCAATCCGATTTCATCCCATATCTGAATTCGTGTAACTAACTGCAGATAAACACAATCAAATACATGATAAACATCTCATTTTAAATATAGAAAATGTAAAATATAATTAGGATAATCATTGAGTTCTAACAAAATACTTAATTATTATCTTTATAAAATGTTATATTATTAAACCAAAAATAAATTATTTAATTATTAAACTTAAATTAAATT
>NC_037544.1:2175262-2178022 GCF_001531365.2 Cynara cardunculus var. scolymus
TGAATTAAAAAATTACACAAAAAAATAAGAATTTTAAATAGTTAATTTGATACTAATATCGATATATTTTTGTCAAAATTTTTATGATATCTTCAAACATATATTTTATTCAAAAATAAAAAACATCATCGTTTTCTCAAAATCACATAAAGTCATATTATAACATCGACTGAGATAAGAAATAAAATGAAATATTAAAATCACGATGTATCTCGCTGCATTGCGCGAGTACGCTTCTAGTAACCTTTAAAAAGATTCCAACTGTTAGGCTTTAAGCATAAATAATGTAGAATATTAAACACCGTGCTTTTATGAGTTTTCAGTTTAAATTTCTACATCATTCTGAATTAGGGATGTATACGATTCGGTTGAAACCCTCATATCCAACCAAACCAGAACAAATTGGTTGGGTTCGTTATCTTATTTATGACGGGTCAAGTTTCGAAGACTTGAAATTAATCAAGAAAACTTGATTTAACCAATGGTTGGGTTCGGTCGAACTGAACGTATATAAAATAATGATAAATGCATGAGAAAAATTCATTAAAGTTTTCCATTTTGAATAATTAAGCCTTTAATTTTTCTTATTTGATAATTAAACCATTGAACTTTCTCATTTTGAATGGTTAAATAGATAAACATTTTTTTTAATAACTAAACTATCAGACTTTTAGATATTGGTTACATGTTTATAACCCTAAAAGAAACTAACTTTAATCCACCAGGAAAGTTTTAAAGTAAAGAAACTTATATATACTGCATTTAAAGTTCATTGGGTTTTTTTAGACTTTTTCACAATTTCTAAAAAGAAAAGTATCTTGAAATCAAATAAATCCTTGAACATTCGAAAACATATTTATTACGTTCTTATTATCCAAAAATCTGGTTAATATGATAAAAATAATGAGAACTTCATTTTTAAGTTACCCAAATCAATCGGTGATCTTCTCAGGCTACTATCTTATCTCCGTCACCGTACACAACATACACCAAACACCCCCAAATCCAACCCTAATCACCGAAAACCAAAACCCATCAAAATCAAACTTAAACTTACTCATCGACTTCAGTGTTAAGGACATTGACTTTAACTTACGGCTTTAAGAGCTTCGAGAATATCAACAATATACTTTAAAAAACACGGTTCCAAATATGAGTTCGTTGAAGATGCCATCAGGTTCAGATCTTAGTTCGTAACTGAAGCATCCATGGTTTTTTTATAAGTGAGGTCGAGTTTCTACGACTACAATGAGGGCAAGAAACTGTCAGGGAAAGCGGTGAAGGGAAAAGGAGGAAGAAGAAGAGAGGAACCAAGGAGGGGGTTTCAGCGTCGCAAGAAACGGGGGGAGGGGTTTGGGCGGAGATGCTCGGGTGGGAGAGAGATGTTCACCGTTGCAAAGGAAGATGTGGAGGGGAAGGTCAAGATCGGTGAGGAAATGAAGGATGTTGGTGATGATACAAGAGATCGAGTATAGAGAAGTGGGTGGTGGTGAATGGTGAATGGTGAATGCGTCAGTGGTGTGGGTGGTGGTCAATGGTGAATGCGTCAGTGGTGTGGGTGGCGGTTGACGTAACCAACACGACACCGGAGGTGATGTGAATGAAAAGTCAATCTAATTAAAGCCAATAACTATAGAGGTGGGCTAAGGTTTATGGCAACCCTAAAAAGTATTTTAAATCTCTTAGACATTGATTAGATAATATTTTTAAATAATGTTATATATATTTTTTTCATAACATTTTAATCTATAAATTAATACATATATATATATATATATATTATCTTTTACACAGGGGTTGATATCCCCATCCCCTGACGTCACTTCCCACCCCCTCCTTCTCACATTTTTCCCTCACTCACACCCTCACATTCACCGAATTTTTTAAAAATTTAATTTTAAATTTACATTTCATACCCTTGTAATTAGATAATTAATTTACTTTATATTCTTTCTTTTTAAAATTTTCATTTTACACCCTTATTAAATTAACGCACATAATTATATATCAACTATAACATGTTTAAAAAATATATTTTTATTTTAACAAATTACATCATTATAATCGTCTCGTTAATACCTTCGAAATGAGTCCAATATTGAATAATTTTTGAATTAATTATATTATTATATCTTATATATAATATGAAAAAATATTTTTAATATTTATATTTTATACTTTTATAATTATTTATTTAATTTATAGTACATAATTTATTTTTTCAATTTTCGTTTTACACCATTATCACATTGGAAAACATAATTTTATATTAACTAAAATTAGATCTAACAACAAAATTAACCTCTCAGGAAGCATTCTCATACCATTTATTCATCTTGTTCATCTTAACAAGTTACACTGTTATAATCGTCTCGTTAATACCTTCGAAATAAGTCCAATATTGAATAGTTTTGGACTTAATTATATTATTATATATTATATATACTATGAAAAAATATTTTTAATATTTACGATTTATACTCTTATAGTTATTTATTTAATTTATGATAYATCATTTATTTTCACACCATTATCACATTAAAATTATTTTTCTACTTTGAATTGGGTTCAAATAATAGTAACCCAATATCAATCCAATACTTACGGTTTGAAAATTTTACAACTCGATTAGACATCGGGTTGCTTCAGGTTATATTAAGTATTTTGTTAGAACTTAATGATTATCCTACTTATATTTTAGATTTTTTATATTTAAAATTAAATGTTTATCATGTATTTGATTATGTTTATTTGCAGTTA
>NC_037544.1:2178769-2181510 GCF_001531365.2 Cynara cardunculus var. scolymus
AATAATATATATATGTTTATTAATAATTCATAATCTAACTTATTAATAATTTAAATAAAAAATAATAAAATAATAAAATTAATTAATAATTTAAATAGGGAAAAAAATAAAAACAACAAAATGATGGGATAGATTTAGGGGTGCCATTGATAAACCTTAGGGGTGCCATTAGTCCACCCAATAACATGTGAAGTCAAATATTGTGAAAATATAAAGTAGAGGGGGTTGCTCCCTCCTACAATCTACTCATAGTCTCGTAGGCTCTTCAATAAGTCAATAACTAATCTTAATTTTAGTTTTACAAATTGTAACTTATAATTGGTTATCCAATTTACTTTATATTATTTTTATTTTATTTTACACTGTCATTATATTAAAATACATGATCATCTATTAACTAAAATATTTTTTTAACAAATTACATCATTATAATTGTCTTGTTAATACCCTCAAAATAAGTCAAATATTAAATATTTTTGAATTTAATTATATATATATATATATATATAGCAAATATAACAAAAGTGTTTTTAATATTTACACTTTATATTCTTATAGTTATTTATTTAAGTTCTTTTGTATCATTTATTTTTTTCATTTTACAACTTTATTTTATTAACACATATAATCATATAATAACTAAAATACATTAAAAATTGCGTTATTTTTTTATTATAAATTACATTATTATAATCGTCTTGTCAGTACCTTCAAAATGAGTCCAACATTGAATATTTTTTAATTTAATCATATTATTAGATTTAGATATCATATATATAAAAAATTTACAAATTATTTTTAGTATTTACATTTTATATTTTTATAGTTATTTATTTAATTTGTTCTTTATTCACTACCTTTTCATTTTAAAGTATTATTATATTAACATACATTAGTTAAAATATATTAAAAAATATATTTTCTTAATTACACCGTTATAATGGTCCTATAAATACGTTTAAAATAAGCCTAATATTGAATATTTTTTAACTAATAATATTATTACATACCGTAAATAAGTAAAATACGCAAGTTCTGCAACGTGGAAAGTATAACGTGATCTTACACGTTCTCGATACCAAGTTCTGCAACGTACAAAGTATAACGTGATCTTACACGTTCTCAATACGCAAGTTCTGCAACGTACTTATCATCGACCTACAAAACCGCCGTCTTCTTTTGCTATGTAGACTTTTGCCTTACTTACACTCTTTCTCTAGATCTCGATGATTCATATATGAAGCTACAACCTTCCAACCCCTTTTATAGTCAATCTCGGGCGTCAGTTTCCCAATCTTTCGACTGCCTTCATAATTCTTGTGATTTAGTAATGTAATCACAATTACGCGTCACTTTTTCGTTTTTTGAGATTCAAATGAAAGTGGTTTAATCGAGGGTTACAAGAACTCGTCAACTTTCCTTGGTTTGGCACCTTGACGAAATAACTTCCTCTGTTTTTCCATTTGATATGTCTGCCCATTGATTTAATTGAAACAGTAAAATATAATATTTTTAAGTTGTTATTGCAATCGTTCCCTCGACATGTGGCTACTGCAATAGGGACGTTAAATGGTAACCGTTACGTAAGATGGTATGAACTGGAGAGAACCCAATGCTCACAATTACGGCACAATAACAACATCAAAGATTGTCCAATACAGAATACCTTATATTATTAACTAGAAGGGTACTTGCGCAATGCAACGAGATACATCTTGATTTTAATACTGTATTTTATTCTTTATCTAAGTCGATGTTATAATATGATCTTATATGATTTTGAGAAAGCGATGATATTTTAATTTTTGAACAAAATATAAAATTGAGATATCATAAGAATTTGACAAAAATATATCGATATTAGTATCAAATTAACTATTTAAAAATTCCTCATTTTTTGTGAAATTTTTTAATTCAATTTTTTTATTATAATTTAATTTAGGTACAATAACGAAGTAATTTATACTTGGTTTAATAATATAATTTTCCTATAAAGATAATAATTAATTATTCTGTTATAACTCGATAATTATCCTAATTATATTTTAGATTTTTTATATTTTAAAATCAGATGTTTATCTTCTATTTGATTATGTTAATCCACAGTTAATTATACGAATTTAAACATCGAGTTTTAATAAATTGTATTTATGCATAATTTACTTGTAATCTTGAATTTTAAGTAATATGCATCAATATATAGTATTTTATGCAATGGTTTTTAAGAGTTTCTGTCGAATGCTTTATAATATAGTATAGATTAATTAAGGTGATTATGGTTTAAAATAAAAAAAAGGTAAAATGCACAAAATAACAATCTACTTTCATAAATTTGTTTATTATAGCATTGTACTTTCATTTTTTCTTATTATAGCAATGTACTTTCAAACTATTTTTTATTAGAACATTGTATTTTGAAAAATCTACCCATTGTATCATTGGGCAACATTTTGATTTAAATTTACCCATTATACTAGGTTTTCATGTCAGCTCATTGTCTACGTAGACTGTCCACATGTACCATAGTGATGTGACTTTCTTACTACAACATTGTACTTTCAAAATTATTTTATTATAGCATATACTAGTTTTTATTGAACACTGTATTTTTAATTTTAATATTTAGATATTTTACATGTTATTTAATAAATGTATTAAATGAATTAAAAAAATTCTAAATTATTCATTAATATACTAATATCAATAAAGCTAATAGAACACAACTTATCTCGCTAATATTT
>NC_037544.1:2181670-2196825 GCF_001531365.2 Cynara cardunculus var. scolymus
TAAAGAGAACTTTAAAAGATATGTATTTATTTGAACAACATAAAATAAGAAAAGTTACTTTTTTTACAAACAAAATATATCTCGAAAATAATGTTTCATATTTATTTAATAAATATTTTACTCTAATAATATTTAATTTGCATGCAACTTAATAAGAAAAAGTAAAAAAAAAAATTAAATGTTTTTTAGATCATAGCAATGAAAAATAAAAATCACTAATAATAATTTGAAATATATTTTTAATTTAATTTTAGTTAAGTCATCAAAATGATGTGTCATCTACATCACCTCATTAAAGCCACACAAGCAAAAAAAGTCAAAGGATTAACCGGTTTAAAAGGTAACAGGTTACCCATTGCTATTATGGGTAGATTTTTTAAAGTACAATGCCTTAATAAAAAATAATTTGAAATTACATTGTAGTAATAAAGAAAAACAAAAATAGAATGTTATAATAAGAAAATTTATGAAAGCATGTTGTTATTTCATGCATTTAACCCAATAAAAAATATAAAAGTAAGAGGAGTAATAGATAAACATTGAAATAGTTAAAAATAATAAATCAAAAAATAATAATAGGCTTTTGGTCTAACGGTACGTGAGCATTTGGCCTCTTAAGAGATCAATGGTTCAAACCCAACCATAGGTGAGGAGGATGTGTGAGTTTATGTGTTTTATTTGTCGTATATAAATATTATATACTTCAAAAAAATAAAAAAATAACAATTTAAATCTAGAAAGGTTAAAAGTGAAAATTTAATTGCATTGTTTTGAGCATGTTTTTATCGTTCAGTATAGAAGACGTACTAAAAAATGATAGATTACAGGAGGAGATATGTCGGGAACTGTACACCACAAAGGAGAGTTGTGGAAAATAGCTGATTTTGTAAAAACGTATAGTATATCCATCACATGAAACACATATCAGATTTTTAGTAAATATAAATTTATTTAGTTTATGTTCAGACCTTTCATATAATGATGTGTATTCACGTGATTGGTGGACAATTATAAGAGATTGATTGGTTGTATTCTGTTAAGTCTTGTATGTATAAATCTATCTGGGTGGATTGATATGACTGTATAAATTGGGAAGTTTTTGTTTGAACAAGTTTTTCATAAATAGAATCAACGTGTTTTTTTAAGTGGAAGGGGCGTCTTTGAGAAAAACTTAGGGGTTGTTTGTTTACCTCTTAACAGTTACATTAAGAGGCAGCCTCTGAATCGTTAAGAGGTGAATATTGTTTGGCAAAAAAAGTCTTCCTCTTGATGTTCTAAAACCTTCCAAATAATTTTGTATCATAGGTCTCTCTTAACTATTAAGCATACTAATTTCATTGTAAATAATTACCAAACAATTATATTTTATTTTACAGTATATCATGAGAGTCTCTCGTTCTGATTACTTAATTATTCTACATCAAATCATTCAGCAACTATCAAAATAAATTTCATTCAAAACTTAATATGATTAAAGTCACCATCATACTGTAACATATAGCTGATCGAATAAGGAGTCTCTCATAATAAAAGGCAATTCACGGTTGAGGTTGCAAACGACCAATTTGTTCATCTTCGCAAACAACTGAATCTTTCGATTCTGTAACGAAAATGGAAAATGGGAATGGGGGTGTGAATATGAAGACGGAGCCAAATTTGAGCATCAAGGGGATTCTTAGAATGTTAATGGCGAATATTGACGATGAGAAGAACATGAGAGTAATTTCTCTTGGAATGGGTGATCCAACTGCTTTTTCTTGCTTCACCACTACCTCCATTGCTGAGGATGCTGTTCTTGATGCTCTCACCTCTCAGAAATTCAATGGCTACTCCCCTACTGTTGGTCTTCCTCAAACAAGAAGGTATTTGTGTTTTATTTGATTTTTTGTTTCGAGATGTTTTTGTGTTTTAGTTTTGAATGGATCAACAGCAGAAGAGGACTTTGAGTAATGAACACCAAGTGTTTGTTGAAATGCACCTTACAAAAATTTAAGCTCATTGGATATAGCAAAAAAGAGGAGATTTATATGAGATGCCCATGTAGCTCAGTTAGCAAAAGGAATGACCGACTTTGCTTAAATACATAATAGGTTCAAGTTTGAATCATGCCGAAGACGGGCTTGAACCCGTCTGCTAGCCTCAACCACCAAGTTGACCCTGAAATATCTTCTCACATATGGGGCCGGTTGGGGTTGTCGGTAGGGTGGACCTGCTAAGGACCGAGTGTAGTCTTGTGTTACCACTCACTCGATTATTACAAGAGAAAAAATTTAGGGGTTCGAAAGATGCACCTGTTTAGGTTTGAATAACCATATGGGGAACTTTTTTTTTTGCCTTTTAGCCATCTCCAAAAGAATTCACAAAATAGCCAACAAACCGCAAGTCAACGCCACAAGACACTTTTCCTTGTAGTTTTTGATATTTTCTGAAGCATCCAGATGAGAAGTGGGTGCACTGCAACGACATGCATCGACGCACAAAAAGCAAACCAAAGTAGTAGCTTGCGGCACCGCAAAGACATGGCATAACTTGCTGAACCGCAAGAAAAGGTTGACTTGCGGTTTCTTGGTTGTTTTGTAAAGAAAAGTTTAAAAGTGACTAAAAAGTAAAACCATGTGGTTATTTACGATAATAACCCCACAACTACTACTACACATTTGTTAATTTTTCTCCCATTTTGATTTCATTATCGTTCTTCATGATATATTTCCGTTCTCAATGTCGATTCATCTTCTAACTTCTATATCATTTGGTCAAAACAGGGCAATCAGTGAATATTTGTCCATGGATCTCCCATACAAGTTATCTCCAGATGATGTATATATAACAGCAGGCTGCACACAAGCTATAGAGCTAGCTATATCAATTCTAGCCACACCAAATGCAAACATCTTGATTCCAAGACCCGGATTCCCGATCTACGATATTTGCGCTGCTTTTAGAAATGTCGAAATGCGCCATTTTGACCTTCTTCCCGAGAAGGGTTGGGAGGTTGACCTCGACGCCATTGATGCATTAGCTGATGAGAATACCGTTGCAATAGTCGTTATAAACCCCGGGAATCCATGTGGAAATGTCTATAGTTTTCAACATTTAAAGAAGGTATTTGCATCTTAGCTTTCATGATCTTTATTTTAGGCGTCTTATAAACTCAATTTTGTTGCACTGTACTAATTGAATCTTGTTGGTCAAATGTAAGCAGATTGCTGAAACTGCAAAGAAGCACAAGATTGTAGTTATAGCAGATGAAGTTTATGGCCATTTAGCCTTTGGCTCGAACCCGTTTGTGCCAATGGGTGTTTTTGGTTCGACGGTGCCCGTCCTTACGCTTGGATCTTTGTCAAAAAGATGGATAGTTCCCGGTTGGCGGCTTGGGTGGTTAGTGACTGCCGATCCTAACGGCATTTTAAAAAATGCAGAGGTACGTGAACCTTGAACAAGACTCTTTACGGAAGTTCAATTGATTATTGATTCTAACTCTTTCCTCAGATCGTTGAGCGCCTTAAGAAGTACGTCGATATTTGTGGTGGCCCGGCAACCTTTATACAGGTTGGTTGCTCCGTGGTTTCGGATGTTACGTACATTCAAATGAATACTCGAAATCTACAATTTGTGTATCAGTTTGAATCTTGGTCTTGGTCAACTTTTATCTGTATCAGTAGACCCAATATATCTGACTCAAAAGTAGGGTCTGGGGATAATATACATCATATATGCAGACCTGTCATCTATCCAATGGGTAGAGTGGCTGTTTTTGTGAGTTTTCCTTTTGCATTATTTTCTCCATATTGTGAAAACTCGTATATTATTCTATGTGGAATCGACTCTCTTGGGGGAACCACAATAAATCGGCCATCTCCTACAGATTTTCCATAATGGAAATTTTGGAGTTTTTAATCAGTTTTTTGCTTCAACAGATCCTTCAAAATGGAGAAAGTAGGAGAGAGAGGGTAAAAATCTCTAAATTTGGAGAACTCTGCAAAATTAAATGATGAAGAGAAAAAAAATTCTTTTTATTGTTTCCACCAATACAGTTTTCTCCCAAAAAATTACGTTTTTCATCCATATGGTTTACAATTTATTGTTATTTTCGTCTATGGACTAATTTCTACCTTTAAAATCCAAGGGACCAAAATAATAAAGAATTGTAAACCAAAGGGACCGAAACAACAATAAGTTATAAATTACAAGAACAAAAATAACAATGAATTACAAGTCATAGGGACGAAAACTGCAATTTCCAAACCATATGGACAAAATTCGTAGTTTTTAACAAACCACAAGGACTAAAAATGTAATTTACTTTAAAGTTTATTTGAAAGTTACTTTGAATATTAAATGTATGGAATATTTTAATAAGATAATTTCAGTTTTTTTTCTTTATTTTGGATAAATTATAAAAAAAATCTATTAGAGATGTTTTTACCAGCTATGCAAGTTGCATATTCGTTATTTTTAGGCAGCGGTGCCTCAAATTCTCAAGGAAACCAGTGACGTGTTCTTCACAAGAACTCTCGGCATACTGAAACACAGTGCGGATCTTTGCGTCAAGAAAATAAAAGACATCGCGTGCTTAACATGTCCAACGAAACCGCAAGGAGCGATGACCGTGATGGTGAAGTTGAATGTTTTGATGCTAAAAGATATCATCGATGACACCGACTTCTGTTTCAAGCTGGCCAAAGAAGAATCCGTGATCCTTCTTCCAGGTGATAAAAACAAAAAAGATTACGACTTTCATCCGCATTTAATATGCATTGATGACTTGTACCATACAATACATTATTGTTGTGAGAATATGTGGAACTAGAGATATATAACGGATCGGTTAACTGATTTTGAACCAGTAAGATCCCATGACAGTCCTAAAAGGAAATAGTTAAAAGATACAGGCGAAAACCCGTTTTGGTCTAAAATTTTGAACTTAGGGCTAGTCACTAACCGGTTAAAACAAACTCGGGATAATGCCTAAAACCGGTCCTTGGTTAACCGAAAACCGGTGGATCAAGGCCGGACAAACTCTAAAATAGGTTTCGTGGTAAAAACAAGATACACTTGGACCAGAAAAACTCATGCTCAAAAATATTTTATGTAGTATTTATTTCTTTAAAATTGGTGCTTTATAACAGATTAATAATTATTTTTTTTATAGTATGAAATGATAAAAAAAAATTAGACACCAGAGACTCAGTACCGGAATTGGAACTGGTTCCTAAATATAAAGAACCAGTTCTATGAATTTTGGTTGGGTACCCGCCTTTGCTCACCCCTAGTTAAGGCCCGACCCTATCTCTTTTAAGTTAAAATAACTGAATTTTTTAGGACCCATCAAGGGTAGGTCCTTGTGCACCTCTACGTGGAACTCCGTTAGATTACTCTAAAAAAAGAGTCATGGAGTAGATAAAAGAGATTCCGACATATATTCAATGTGGGACCCTGACACACCCCTTCTAACCGTGGTTGGGCGGGCATAGACTCCTCTGGAGTTTCGAGTCTCTAAAGTTGTAGACCTTGGCTATGATCCCATGTAAAGGACGTGGAACCTTGTTAGAATACTCTTCAAATCCAACGTTTATTGACGATAAGTTATCTAAGAGAAACTGATGTAGGGCTTTAACAGCTATCGTCTTTTTGGTTTTGCAGGAGTGACGGTGGGACTGAAGAATTGGGTCCGGATAACTTTTGCCGTTGAGCCATCATCTCTTGTAGAAGCTCTTGAAAGAGTGAAGACCTTTTGCCATACCCATTCTTATGAACCAAAAGGTTGAGTTTGATCCACCCTCAAACCTCTTCATGATTTTACCATAAATATTTACAAGTTCTTCCTTGTATAGCTATAAAAAAAATACAATAAAACTTAAATCAGATATATTCAGTATATTTCACTTAAAAGTATAATCCCACGTAAAAGGTTAGTACTTGTAAAAAAGGCAGATTGCATGAAAATGTAACGTACTTTAACTTGATTCCTATTTTGGGTAACGTACTTTTAAAACATCTATTTTGGTACCTAAGATGTAAAGTTTTAAACACTTAAGTACCCAGGTAACTGGCTGAAACATTAACCGGTTATCATGCTGATGTGGTATCCAACTCAGTATTATTTGCTGACGTGGTTAGTGACATTAATTTTTTTAATCTAAAATTAGTATTTAACCGGTTATCTGGTATTTAAATATTTAAACTTTTACATCTTATGTAGCAAAATGGAAGTTTTAAAAGTACATTATACAAAATAAAAATTAAGTTAAATTACGTTAATTTTTCATGTAATTTATCCTATAAAAATTTACAATAAGACTGGAAAATAAAGGGTTAAAAGGCTTGTTTTAGTGGGTTCTAACGATTTAAAATTATGAAAATAGCTCATTGAGGTGTGTATTTTATTTATTTTTGTAATATGTATTTTAAGTGTTGTATTTTAATTATTGTTATTATTAATTTTGTATTTTAATGTATAATATTTATTATTTGCAAAATATGTTGTTAATATATCTTTTAAGTACAATAACCTGACTTCTTTTACGAATTGTGGGACAAACGAGAGTGTCACGTATCCCAGATATTTACGGGATATTAATCAGAAAAAAAATTCACCTTCATTATTCAAGATGAATGAGAACACTGTGTTGTGCACCCTTTCGTTCCTTGGTTTGTAAGGGAAATCATGTTTGCACGTTCATTATCCAATTAAAATCGATTTATAGGACTAAGTTCACATGAGACAAACATGTTTTTGTAAAACCACGTTTTTACACTTGAAACTTCACAGCAAAACATTGTGAAGGTAAAAGAAATCCGAACCTTCATAGTGTTTTGTTGTGAAGTTTCAAATGTAAAACTGTGGTTTCACGGTTCTCACGAAAACATGTTGGGTTCACATATCCCAACTATATATATATATATATATATATATAGAGAGAGAGAGAGAGAGAGAGAGAGAGGTTGGTTATTATACAATCCTTTACATTTATACAACCAATACAACCCAATCTCAACCGTTCATTTAATTTGATGAATATGTGATTTCTCATAAGTTTTGATTGTTTCCTAATATAAAATATTAATCATAATTAATGAACTCTATTCATCTTCCATAAATATTCAAATGATAATAAATAAACTCTTATCATTTTTATAAATATCTCAATTAATTGGGTTATATTGGTTATACAAATGGGCATGGTTGCATTTGAAATATACCCTATATATATGTATATATATATATATATGTATATATATAGAGGTGGGTTATTATACAACCCTTTAAATTTGTACAATCAATACAACTCAATCTCAACCGTCCATTTAATTTGCTGAATATGTGATTTCATAGAAGTTTTGATTATTTCCTAATATAAAGTATTGATCATAATTAATGAACTTTATTCATCTTCCATAAATATTCAAATCATAATAAATGAACTCTCATCATTTCTATAATATCTCAATTAATTGGGTTGTATTGGTTGTACAAATGGACATAGTTGTATTTGAAATATACCCTATATATATATATACATATATATATAGGGGCTCATTCAAGTAAGAACTGGTTAGTTTGTGGTAACCGTGAGATCCAATCTCAACCACAAATCAATAGATAAATTAGAAAATTTATAATTTTGGTAATTTTTAATTAAAATTTTAATGCAAGAACATTTTAGGTATTTTCTCTCATCCCTCCTCTCTTCTTTCTCCGTCCTCGTCTTCCGGCCATCGTCCTCCCACCACCATTCTCCGGTGATACCACAGTGTGATACTCAAGCACATATAAGATGCATTGTGAATTTGTGATACCATTGTGTTACATATCCGATCGACCGCACAAACGACCATAGTGTAATACCAATCACGTATAAGATGCATTGTGATACCACTATGATATCACCGTGGGACGGTGGCCGGAAACGGTGGCCGGAAGCCAGGGGACGGAGAGAGAAGAGAGGAGATAGGAGAGAGAATACCTAAAATGTCTTTGCATTAAAATTTTAATTAAAAATTATCAAAATAAAAAATTTCCTAATTTATCTATTGATTTGTGATTGAGATTGGACCTCACGGTTATCACAACTAATTAGTTTTCATTTGATTAGGCCTATATATATATTATTTAATAAGTTGTTTTTAAAATTTTATTTAAAACTTTACTCGTGTAGTGGAGAGGCGAAGGATCGTGTGAGAAGATAAGTCATTGTGAGAAACGTAAAAAGATATATGAACTTTTGATCACTTTTAATCTAATTTCTATCCATTAATTGCACTTAAGAAGTGAATTGATCTGGTGCATGTCGATGCACCTCATTAGTATTGACATTTAATTAAGATTGATCCAAATGTGGATATTTTTTCTTACGCTTCTCACCATAACTTCTCATCTTACCGGAATTCAACCCATTGCAAAGATATATAAATATAGTTATCTATTTTTATCAATATTTTTTTATTAACTTGGATATCTAATCCGATATGCGAGCCGACTAATCCCAGAACGACCACTTGTTTTGCAGCATTTGAACCTCCGTAGCCACAAGAGGATTTTTATTATTTCTTGGATTTAAACCTGAGACCTTCTTCTACTTTTGATCTTTGAAGCCAAGTTCAAACCAATCATTTTTATCAATATTTTATTGAAAATTGGGATTGGGATCAACAACAAACGATCTCTCTTGATACGCTTTAATTGTGACTTTGGGAAATGGACCCTCCGCAAATTGATTGTTTTTATTATGGTTCGTTAAAAAATTTGATTATCGTTTTTATAAATTGTACGAAAAAGTAATGTATTTTAATTTGATTTTTATTTTGGGTAATGTATTTTTAAAACTTTCATTTTGCTATCTTAAATGTAAAATTTTAAATATTTAAGTACCCGAGTAACGATTGAAGACTAATTTTAAATTAAAAAACTCCATGTCACTAGCCACGTCAAGAAAACATCACTCGCCACATCAGCATGATAACCGGTTAATGCTTCAACTTGTTATCCGGGTACTTAAATGTTTAAAACTTTATATCTTATATACAAAAATGAAAGTTTTGAAAATACATTACTCAGAATATGAATCAAATTAAAATACGTTATTTTTTTCATGCAATTTGCCCTTTCATTTTTACGGTTTATGAATCATTATTATTTTCATTTTTATAATTTATAATTTATTGTTGTGCCGGACTCTGTAGTTTACAATTATTTACTGTGTTCGTCTCTTATTCGTACCATAATTTTCTCGTTGGTACCATCGTTTTCTCGTAATAAATAATACGAATACTTTGTACCCACGTAAACAAACACCTTCACATTCAACTCGTACCAACATATAACGTTAAAAGAGTGAACAACATTTTTTTTGTCCATGCGGTGTTGAATATGGGACTCGTGAGAAATCACAATTATCACGTGGACTCGTGAGAAATCACAATTCACAGTTACACGGAATTTGATCATGCATAAATTTCAATTCACTTTATCTCGATTTAGGCATAAATCGAGATCTTATAACCATAAGGAGGTTTTGTAATGTCTTGTACGTTAAAATCATGAACGAATTCACCTTGAAAAAGGCATCAACTACCGAAATTAATCGAGCAATTATTGATCGGTTACAAAATGGTATCTGTACTGAAAGTCCGAAAGGTGAAATATCGTTTAAAGCAACGGCCAAATTCATAAGAATTTGCACATCACAAAGACCGTAAAAGATAATAAATGACAAACAGTATTCGTAATTTCTAACAATCATTGGGTCCAAAAAATGCAGTTACTCTTGTTACTGTTTACTTTTCGACGATAAAATTAGCATAATATTTTAATGTGTTCAACTTGCAAACAGTCTATCTATGAGTATTCCATAACTGGTTGAAATTATCAAAAGCTAATCAAACCAAAGTAATTTGGCTGGTTTAGTTGAGTTGGTCCGATTTACGACCAGATATAGAAAGCTAAGAAAACTCGACCTGACCAATGATTTACAACGTTCAATCTACCTGATTGATCGTATATGATAATATGTATGATTGTTTTAATATATAAAACGTTGGAATGCGGGGAGGTTCAAATACAAAAGACAAAAAAACTTGAGAACTTGTGAATAAACTATTCATATGTGAATTATTGGTAAAAGAAAACGTGTTTATTGGTAAGATTCAACACTATCAATTAACTTACCAGATAAGATTTTGATCTATTAATACAACACCGTATACTACATTTATATTTGGTAAGAATTATTACTCTCACTTACTGAGTAAGAATCATATTTGAAGATTCAAATGTCAATTAACATTACAGATTATTCATATGAATTTACACATATATCGATTCAAATCTTCTAACAATATTTAGTCTTATTGTTTGAACGGTAGAATTTAACTGTGAAGTAGTTGTCTTCTTGACAACAGTTTGTTAAATATGGCGCGTGGGTAAGTGTAGACCACAAAGGAGAGTCGTGAAAGATCGCACACGTCTCAAATTTGGAGCTTCCCCAAACTCTCAAAATAAAAAAAACGCAATCCGTGGTTGATTTTGCAAACCACCAACACTTGGGGGTGAATCTGCATTTCAATATTTTGTTATTTCTCTATGCACATAGCATCATTGCATTCTGTAAAGAAAATGGAGAATGGGAATATGAAGATGGAG
Organism: Cynara cardunculus var. scolymus; assembly: GCF_001531365.2. Classification (NCBI taxonomy): domain Eukaryota; kingdom Viridiplantae; phylum Streptophyta; class Magnoliopsida; order Asterales; family Asteraceae; genus Cynara; species Cynara cardunculus. Next base: position 2,192,313 of record NC_037544.1, read on the forward strand.
ACCCCAAAAAATATTACAATAAAAGGGATTCTTGGAATGTTAATGGCAAATCTTGATGATGAGAAGAAGAGGAGAGTGATTTCTCTTGGGATGGGTGACCCAACTGCTTTTTCTTGCTTCACTACTACTTCTGTTGCAGAAAATGCTGTTCTTGATGCTCTCACTTGTCAGAAATTCAATGGGTATTCTCCTACCGTTGGTCTTCCTCAAACAAGAAGGTATGAATCTTCCATTCGTTTTCGGAATTAGATTCTATTTGGGGTTTATTGATTATTTTCTAGAGAGGTTTTTATGTTTTTAACAGTGAATGGATTGTATATAACCACCATGACCACCAGAAGAAGACTTCAGTCATGAACACTAACTGTTTGTAGAAATGCATGATACAAAATTTAATCAGATACTATGAATGACGTAAAAGAACGGATAGCTTACTTCAAAAGTGATACTTTAGGGTATGCTTGTTAGCAGCTTAACGAGCTTATTAGGAATCACAACTTATTCGATCAGCTATATATGACTGTTTGGTAGTAGTTTAGTGATATTTAAAGTGGTTTATTCAGTAAGCTTTTAGGGGAGCTTTATGCTTTTTTTTTCCAAATATGTCCTCCCGACTAAGAAAAACACTTCTTTCTATATATAAAGAAACCCTCCCAAATAACAACCTTCCAAATCTATACAAACAAATTAATCCACACAGACAGCTTTTCTGCATACAGGACTTAACGAAAAACCAAACAAACCAACCCCTAATTTGCTTATAGCTTTTATGTCATTCTGGTCAAAGCAGGGCAATCAGTGAATATTTGTCCATAGATCTTCCATACAAGTTATCTCCAGATGATGTATATATAACAGCAGGCTGTACACAAGCTATAGAAGTAGCTATATCAATTCTAGCCACACCAAATGCAAACATCTTGGTTCCAAGACCAGGGTTCCCAATCTATGATCTCTGTGCTGGTTTTAGAAATGTCGAAATCCGCCATTTTGACCTTCTTCCCGAGAACGGTTGGGAGGTTGACCTCGATGCCGTTGATGCATTGGCTGATGAGAATACGGTTGCAATAGTCGTTATAAACCCCGGGAATCCATGTGGAAATGTCTATAGTTTTCAACATTTAAAGAAGGTATCTGCATATATGATCTTTATTTTAATCTTTTGTGCAATTGGCTAATGATTTGAGGTACTAATTGATCGTGTTGGTCAAATGTAATCAGATTGCTGAAACTGCAAAGAAGCACAAGATTGTAGTTATAGCAGATGAAGTTTATGGGCATTTAGTCTTTGGACCGAACCCTTTTGTGCCAATGGGTGTTTTTGGATCGATGGTGCCTGTCCTTACGCTTGGATCTTTGTCAAAAAGATGGATCGTTCCCGGTTGGCGGCTTGGGTGGTTTGTGACCACTGATCCTAACGGAATTTTCAAAAACGCAAAGGTATATAAACCTGGTTTTCTTTGTGACTTCTTAGCTTACAAGAAGTCGACTTTTATTGTATACCAAAATCTTGAATTGCCGTGGTTTAATTGTAATTTATGCACAAAAGGGTTGTTAAATCTTGAGTGCCATTCATCGTTCCCATTTCGTTTCTTTTTGCGTGGTCTATCTTGATGAAGAGAAAGAAAGGAAAACGAGTTCAACGGAACTCGTCACGAAAATAGGAAAATGAGTTGAATGGGAACTCTTTTGTTACCATCATGGCTTTTCTTACTCCTTCCGTCCCCAAATAAGTGTCCACATATCCATTTTGTCCCAAAATAAGTGTCCGTTTAAAAAAATAAGTGCATACTTTTCTATTCTACCCTTAATTATACGATGGATAATTTTATTACTTCCTCTATATTATTAAGGGTAAGATTGTCATTTAGTTCACTAAACTGTAATAATACACTTTCCTAAAACCGTGTGCTTTTTTCATCGTGGACACTTATTTTGGGACAGTATTTCTGAATTGATTACAAATTCTAAATCTTTTCCTTGTTGTTCATTCAGACCGTGGAGCGTCTTAAGAAGTACTTTGATATTTGCGGGGGTCCTGCAACCTTTATACAGGTCGGTAGTTCCATGGTTTCGTATATTACATGTATCTAAATGAATACTCGAAATCTACAATTTGGATCTATTTGTTTGAATCTTGGAGCATATCCAACAAATTCTCCAAATTGGAGAAACCGGATATTTTGGAGTTTTTAACTTATTTTTAAATACCAACGGGTCCTCCAAAACTCTCTAAAATGGAGAAAGTATGAAAGGAAAAAAAATCTCCAAATATAAATGTAAGAATGAGTGGAGAAATTATTGAAGTTAAATGTAATTTTCCATCCGTTTTGGAGAAATCATAAAGAATCTGTTTGATGACGGTCGTAGTCCTGGTCAAAATGTCATATGTATTAGGGTCAGTTTGTGAGCAACTTAATGAACTTAATGAGACTCACAGCTTATTTGGTCAACTATACATGACTATTTGGTAGTGGCTTAATGATATAGAAAATGACTTGTTAACAAGCTTTTAGGGGGAGCTTTATGCAGAAGCCAATATTTCCAAACGTGTCTCTCCCAATTAAAAAACATGTTCTATCAATCCATGAAAAACCCTCCCAAACAGAAGGCTTCTCAATCTATATAAACAAATTAACGGACATTTACAACTTTATCCATATAGGACTTGATGGAAAATCAACCAAACAGCCCCTTAGTCTGCAGATGTCCCATCTCTCTTGGGGTTAGATAGTGCCAGTTTTTCTTTTACATTAACCAAACCAAATGAATCCAGTATATTCCACTCAAAAAATAGGGCCTGATGGGTGGGATGTACGCAGATTTGTCATCTACCCCAAAAGGTAGAACAGTTGTATCTGTGTGAGTCTTTAGTTTTTCTTTTACATTGTTTTCTCCATATAGTGAAAATTCGTATGCAATTCTATATGGACTCAATTCTCCTCGGTGAATCACATTAAATCAGTCCGTTTCCGGTTATGTAACCTGCATATTGGGTATTTCAGGCAGCAGTTCCTCAAATTCTTAAGGAAACCAGCGATGCGTTCTTCGCAAGAACTCTCAGCATACTGAAACACACCTCCAATCTTTGTGTCGAGAAAGTAGAAGAAATCCCGTGCTTAACGTGCCCAACAAAACCGCAGGGATCCATGGCTGTCATGGTGAAACTTAATGTTTCTATGCTAAAAGATATCAGCGATGACATCGACTTCTGTTTCAAGCTAGCTAGAGAAGAATCCGTGATCCTTCTTCCAGGTGATAAAAACAAAAAAGATTTCGACTGTCATCCTCGTTTAATATGCGTTGATTATTTTGTTCCATTCAATACATTATTACTATGAGAATATGTGAAACCCTGTTAGACTACTCCCCAAAAAAGAGACGGGAGGTTTCAACATATATTTAGGATAAATGGTCCTGATCTAGTTGATGCGGGACTCTAACACGCCCCCTAGACGGGCACTGATTGCCCCAAAGTGTCGAGTCTTTAGAGTGGTAGAGGTTGACTCTGATACCATGAATGAAATATTTTAATAATATAATCAATGTTGTAATCTTCAAAATAGAGAATTTCTTGCATTTGAATGTATTTTTGTTTTAGAGATTTTGAAGTTTCATTCTCCATTTTGGATTGGTTTCACATATTCTCACATAGTATTAGAGTCAAAGTCTACCACATATTCTATTCAAGGGCTCTTTTGGAGATTCCACATATTCTGACAGTTTTAGCATATGTTGAGGATAATTTATCAAGTCTAACTGATATGAAACTCTAACAACTACCGTCTACTGGGTTTTGCAGGACTGACAGTGGGACTGAAGAATTGGATACGCATAACTTTTGCCGCAGAACCATCTTCTCTCGAAGAAGCTCTTGAGAGAGTTAAGATCTTTTGCCATAGGCATTCTTATGAACCAAAAGGTTCAGCTTGATTCAAGATTGATGAACCACCCACATATATCTTTATTTTTTTTTATTTCTTTTTGTGTTTTTTTTATTTCTTTTTTTCTTGTATATAATGTAAAATGTAAAAGTAAAAACGATAACTTATTCAAATATACTCAGTATATTTCACTCAAAAGTAAGTTCGGAAACTTCATAGAATGTATAAATATACAATAAGATCCCGTTCGATTTGTTGAAATGTCTTTTTAAATATTTGGATTTGTGGAAGGATTTGAAATTTTTGTTGTGTTTGGATCGTAGAATTTGAAATTGTTTCAAATAATTCATTCCGTGATGAAACCGTTTCATATATTTTCGTTTATATACATAGGGCTCATTCAAGGGATAACTGATTTGTTTGTGTTAACCGTGAGATCCAATGTGAACTACTCGTTTGAGATTAATTAATGATTGATTGTAATAAATATTTATTTATATAAAGGTTTTTTGGATTGATTATTGACTTTAATTATTGAAAAATAATGTAGCTAATATTTCATTTAAAATAAAAGAATTGATGCTAATTTTATTTCGTTTATGTATATAGTATGATTTTATTGTAGATTA
>NC_037544.1:2198354-2236670 GCF_001531365.2 Cynara cardunculus var. scolymus
TTTTTAAAAATATTTAAATAACTAGTGTAAAATTATAATACTAATGCACATGTATATATATGTAACAACAACAATAATAATAATAAAATATAATATGTTATTGATTGAGTTTGACATTTGATGGAAATTAAAGTGATTACAATTTTCAAAGCATTCAACACTTATGTTAGAGGCTGCCATTAGCACTCTCCTATATTATACTGTTAATAATCAAAACATTGACCAAAACTTATATGAATATAAGCGTCATGATAAGAATGGTTAGAACAGTTCTACTTTTTAGATGAGTTGTTTTTTAATCTAATTTATTTTTTTCAACTGCGTTTGGTAACTTCGACTACATCCATCTACTTTCAATTAGATTCAAATACATTCATCTACTTTTATTTTCAAATTTATATTCACCTTTAATTTCCTTTTACAAACTTTTACATATATTTAATCATTTTCAAATGCATAATTTTCTTGAATGTTCAGTGATGATGATAAAAAGGTAATTGGAAACATATGAAGTTATACGAATACAGTAAATTACGATTCTTATTATCACTGGAATCCAACCCTCAAAATCTAATCATTTTAATTAGATTAAATTACGATTTTTGTTACTTGTGGTTTTCATTCTTATAATTTATTGTTGTTTCCATTCTTGTAATTTACAATTTATTGTTGTTTCGGTCTTTAAGGTGCGTTTGGTATACAGACTGGGTGGGACGAGACGAGACAAAAATTAATGGTCCCATGTTTGGTGGGCCATGGGACAAAAATGAGATTAGACAAAAGTAAGATTGAGTGAGACTATTGTTGAGTTTTTTTATTCTACCAAAAAAAGGTAGAACAAAATTAGACTAAATTTGAAATTACAATATTGCCCTTATTATTTGATATCAAATACAAACCTAATTTAATTGCATTCTCTTTATTCTCTTCCACAGCCTCCATTCTTGAAATGTTAAACTTTTGACGATGAAGTGACAAATGCTATTTACAATTGTTGTGTTTAAACTTTTTAAATTATGTGCGTATTTAGAATTTGTGGTATAACAAATGTTATTTTACATGTGGTATTGGAATGTTAATTTCTTTTGATTTCATTTGATATCATTTACAATCATTATATGATATAAAATAACATTTATGGATAATATGGTCATTTTAACAGGTTTGTGCTGTCTTGTCCAAGTCTTATCGTTATCTACTTTTTTTAATTAAACAACCATAAAAATAAAAAATAAAAAATAAAAAATAAAAAAGCTAATTGCCCCCATGCAGGATCGAACTACAGACCTCCAGTTTACAAGACTGGCGCTCTACCACTGAGCTATAGGGGCTGTCTTACGATTAAGCATCTATACAAACCCTATTAACTATAATCCAAGATCCTCATAGGTCGTTAAACCCTCGTGGTTCATCGTCTTTGTGGAATCATTTCCGGATGGAGGTCTTGAAGATGGCGAATTCTAGGGTTTCTCTGCTTCGCCATAGTTTCAACTCTTTTCTGCCGCCTTCTCCTACCTCTACGTTTTCTCTGTCTATCTTACCTACCCGTAGATTCATCGTCTCCGCTTCAATTTCTTCAAAAGAATCGTTGGTTGATTCGATATCTTCATCTTCCCAAGAAGCTGCAATTCCATCCACCGACTCTGCAAACCCTAATTATCGGTGGAAGCCAATGTGCCTCTATTATACTCAAGACAAATGCACCATGGTAACTTCACCTCGTTAAGTTTCTCAACTCATATATTTTATGTATATTTAATGTATACAATGTAAATGATTGTATGAGAAGGAGAGTTAAGGTGATAAGAGAAAGAAGGGATTTGGACCTTGATCTCTTTTAGTCTCAAACCACCCATGAATCGTGCTTTTGATATGCGGACTGATCCGGTGCATCTTATCCTAACGTGTATCCAAGGGTGCAGATCCGTTCTTACGCTTCTCACCTTAACTTTCTTTCTCGCTGGAACCCTACCCTGATGTAAATTTGTGCATAGGTTTTATATTGTTGCTTAGAATTCCTAAATTATTGTTGTGGTGTAATGTGTTTGACTTTTTGTTGGTTTGTGGAAATTGGAAAACATTTTCACCCTTATTGGTTGGATTTCTGAGAAAATTGTTCTTGAAAGCTGATTATTATTAAGAATGACTTTGATTTAGGTTATACCAATTTGCAGATGTTATATTTATGGCATGTAACACTACAACAAATCAGGTTTATAGATCACCATAAGTGTTCAGTCCTAATGACTTTAAGTTTATAGGACAAAACACTTGTGTGTCCCATCTTAAGAGTGTTGTAATAAGTTTATGACGTTTTTGAGCGTCTTATCAAGCTATATGGGTGTCTTATTAGCCCTTCTATAAGACATCTTTTTATAGGACACTTGGGGCCTGTTTGTTAGCAGCTTAACGAGCTTAATGAGACTCACAGCTTATTCGGTCATCTATAAATGACTGTTTGGTAGTTGCTTAATGATATAGAAAGTGGCTTATTCAGTAAGCTTTTAAGATGGAGTTTTATGCAAAAAGCCTAGTTTGTTCCAAACCTGCCCCTCCCAATTAAAAAAACTCTCCTTCCATCTATGAAGAAAATCCCGTAAACAAAAACCTTCCCAATCCATTCAGACAACTTTATCCACATAGACAACTTTATCCATACAGGACTTAATGGAAAACCAACCTAACAACCCCATTTTATAAGAAACTTCTCCAAATACTGTTGTATAAAAGGGCTAATAAGACACTTAGTTTCAAAAGTGTCCTAAAAAGCTTGTTAAGACGCCCAAAAATATCTTATAAGCTTATTACAACACATTTAGACTTTAGATAGGACACATCAGTGTTTGGTCCTATAAACTTAAGTACTATAAAGTAATCTATTAGGACACTCGGCATTTTTGGCAGGGTACATTGAATAAGGTGAGGGGAAGAGCCCCCAGTAAAAGATTAATTTGTTAAGTTATTTAGGTATAATTTTTTTTGCCTCATATATCCTTAGTTCCCCTCAGTAACTTACGACGGTTCCCTCCACGTGGCTCAATCCATTTTGACGAAACCCCCCACTCTCTCACTTGATTGTCATTCCCCGCACACAATGATCTCTAACCCTGGTTGTTCGAGTTCTACATCTTCAGGTCTACTACACTAAGGGCTTGTTTGTTTTTTGGAAAAAAGCTCTTAATACCTCTTAAGTCTGAATCGGTCAGACGTTTTTATTTTCAGACCGTTTGATTTTTTTTAAAAAATAAGAGCTGAAAAGCTCTTATTGTCCTCTGAATTTATAAGTGGTAGTCTAAACTCTTAATGGGCTCTTATTCACACATGAGGACACCATATCGATCTCTCGTTCTCTCGCTTGATTTCCAGCTACCAAATCATACCAATCTATCCACATCATACGATCTAGACACCATATCGATCTCTCGCTCGGTCTCAAGCTACCGATCTATACGAAACGATTTCTACAAATCGATCTCTCCTATATATGAGTTATTTTCTGAGTATGATCAAACCAATGAGCAAGGGGATGATGGCGACACAATTAATGCAATATGAATATTGGTTCTAGTCGTTATCAGACTTTGTTCGTATTTATATTGATTCAGATTTCAGACGTAAAAACAGTCTGACTGATTCAGATTTCAGACTTCAGCACCACCTCTTATAAATCAGAAGTGAAATCAGACTTCAGACTTTAGCACCTCTTAAAAAACAAACACCACCTAAGCCTACAATTCTAGTGCTCAGATTTCTTAGTCATGCTAAAATGCTAATGTTGGTTGATGGTCTTGTTAAATATATCTCACTTTCTTGTTCTTTTGGTTTAAAAGTAAATCAACTCACCTAATGTTAATTCTAAATTTGTTCAAACCAATTCATCTAGAAAGAAATTATATAAAATAATAGTATATTTGCTATTATGTTAATTGAAATGGTAAAAAAAATTGAAACTGAAACTTATCTTATTCAGTTAACCAAACAGTTTAACTCATAAACCAAATTACCAAAACCGTTTTCATACATGTAAGTTATCCGCCACTGATTTTTGGTGTCTTATAAACCCGAATTTGTTGTAGTGTAGGTGGAGATGGATCACTTCGTTGTCTTTCCAACATTACTTAATAGATATAAATTCTTATGCAAAATGCAATTTGATTATTGTTCGATTTTTCTTCTTGGGCAACAGATGCAAGATTCCACTCATCTACAGAAATTCAACCATAGTTTCTCTTTAAAACCTGCACTAAATGCTGGTGGATACAAGAACAAGCACTCTAAGCATTTGGATTTCTTTCTTGTGCTTGATTTGGAGGGGAAAGTTGAGATTCTTGAATTTCCTGTTTTGATGATCGATGCCAAAACCATGGACGTTGTAGCTTTCTTTCATAGGTATTGAATCATTCTTTTTTCATGAATTTTATTTCATTCTTCACAAGTAATCATACCGGGGCTTTATTCATGCGACGTGAACATGGTGGGTAAGAGTCTATAAAGCACATTCTCTTGGCTGGTGAGACCGGAAGGAACGTGTTTGAAAAACATTCATCATAAATAAGTTGAATGAGATAAATGTTGTTTGGAAGAACTGAAGTTGAAAATGAAGAGCAAAAACACAAAGAAAAAGAGTCACATATTTCACATTACATCTCACTCATTTTCTTTGGGGTTGTTTGGTTGGTTTTCCATTAAGTCGTGTATGGATAAAGCTTTCTGTGTAGATTAATTTGTCTTAATAGATTGCAATGGTTTTTCCATAGACAGAAAGAGCTGTTTTTTAATTGGGAGGGCCATGTTTGGAAAAAACTTGGCTTTTTGTATAAAGCTACCCCTAAACCCTATAAGCATCTTGAATAAGTTACTTTCTATATCATTAAGCCATTACCAAACAGTTATGTATAGCTGACCGAATAAGTTGTGAGTCCCATTAAGCTCATTAAATTGCTAACAAATAGGTCCTTTGTGCGTATGCTCTTCATCTTCAACTTTACTTTTTCCAAATAACATTTATCTCATTCAATTTATTTATAATGAATGATTTTCAGCCAAGGGAATGTGTGTGGTAGACTCCCATCCATCTTTCTTTTCGTAATGTATATATGCAAGCCGTGTTGGGTGAGATACTCATTTTGAGAGGTATACATTGTGTTAAAACAAGACTATCTTTCACCATCCAAGAATGTGGAAAAACCGGGTGGATCCACTTGTAAGTAAGTGGTGGCACGGGCTACTTGGGGTGTAAACGAGCCGAGCCGAGTTGAGTAGGAGGTTAACCGAGCTCAGCTCGAAAAAACTATACCATGCTCGAGCTCAAATAACTTTTTCAATGTAGGGTCGAGCTCGAATATTTCTTGAGTTATCGAGCTCGAGCTTGATCCTCGTTGTGGGCTCGTACTCGTGATCAATTAACTTGTTTGTTGGTTCGAGGTTGATAATTTTTATATTTTTATCATATGAGCATTTTTGACTCAAAAAAGTATATGCTCGAATGGCTCTGCTCGACTCGAAAAATTTATTCGATCTTTCAAACGAGCCTAGTTGAACATTGGTTTATGAAGCTCGACTCTTTAAGTTAAATGAGTTCTATTTTGGGTTCGAGATTGACTCGAGCTCGAGAATTATCAAGCTCGAGTAGCTCGAGTAGCTTGTTAAAGCTCGACTCATTTACACCCCTATAGGCTACCACCAATATACTCCATCCTAGTGTATAAAAACTTTTACTACCCTTAATGATGCTACCACTATGATTCGTTTTGTGCTACCACTGGGTGTCGTTGCTGTAAAACTGAGAGGCTACAGTAGCATATCGAAGCTTAAAATTGAGTTTTAATGGTTAACTGTAAATCATTCAAATTTGAACCGATTTCTTAGTGCTTTATATTGTAACTTGTAACTATTATTAAAATTTATTTTATTCTTATATTACAGTAATTATTTTGCGCTACCTTTGAAAAAAATTCTGGATCCGCCTCATTATTTCTAACAAGTATGTTGACTTTCTTTCACAGGTTTGTTAGGCCTTCAGAAATGAGTGAAGAAAGAGTTAATCAATACATTGAAGGAAAATATGGAAAACTAGGTGTTGACCGGTACGTCGATGTTCTATTTTGGCTAAATTATCTTGCATTTCACTTTTTAAGCTTGTTCTTCCTTCAAGAGATATCTTCGTATGACCTTTTTTTAAGTATATAATATTTATATACGGCAAATTGAACTCACACACACTTCTCGTCTTTGGTGAGACTTGAACCCATGACCTCAGGAAGGTGAGGTTACCGGCAAAGAAACTCAAATACCCATGTCTCGTTGGAGATTCAAACTCAAAACCTAAGGGTTGTAGCTACTCGATTGATACCACTGAAATCATTATTGCATTTGAGGGATTTTAAGAATCAATTTGAAAGAGACTTCATCTATGGATGCCATTTTCTAAATTAGCCGTGTTTGATAAGTTTGTTTATGTAGCATGTTCTGGTTGCATACCCCTACCTTGCTAGATACTAAAAGAAACTATCTTTTTGCTGCTTTTTGAGGAAATATCAACCAATGTTTTGAGAACCTTTTGATCAACTATTCATGATGAATGTCGTGATTGATATTCATATGATGAAATTATTCATGATGAAAATGCATGATATGAGTAATATTCTTGAAAATTTAGGGTTATTCATCATGAATAATACATGAAATAGTTGGTTCCTTGCTTCTCAAAATATTGATGGTTCTCATTTAAACACATATTTTTATCACAGTCGTCAATGCTACCATTTTCATCAACTCGTTTGAAATTCCTGAACTACCCTATTTTGACATTTGCCTTTACTTGTCCGATACCATTGAAGAAAATAATATTATTGGGTGTTGCAAGGTGATTGGACTAATGCGTTTACAGGGTTTGGCATGATACAGCAATTCCATTTGAGGAAGTTATAGTACAATTCGAAGAATGGCTGGCAAAACATAGCTTGTTCAGCGAGGAACTTGGCGGACCACTTAATCGAGCTGCATTTGTAACCTGGTAAGTTCATAATTCTTCAATTAAGGCGAGAAGTTTGTTTTGTGCGTTGTTCCCTTTCTTGTCGTCAACAAAAAAGACATTTTTTCGGATATGTGCAAGAAGTCCAAGCATTACATCATAAATACAAAGCAATGAAGATTTAACCACAAGGGTGTGGCATAGTGGTTGAGGCCCATTGGGATGTGGTGGAATATCCCATTTATCCCGGATTCATTTCCAGGCTCCACAACGATTGTGGCCATTGAGTTTATTAGCTGATATCTTACTGTCGCAATTTGACGGGATTGCTATGGGCATAGCTATGGACACCCTTCCAAAAAAAGATTTACTTCATCCCACCCTGAGGTGGGGTCTGGGCACGGTGAGATGTACGCAGACTTGACCTATGCCCTAAATAGTAGAACAGTTGTTTTCACAGAGACACCCAGCTTGTGCAAAGTGTGATGGAAAAAAAGATAAAAAGTTGAAAAAGTACATGAAAACAAGAAGGGAAGTGTTCAATTTTGAAAAACGAGTTACAAGTAAGCAAGAAAATTCAATCAAACAAGCATACGTAACATACAGACAAAAGCATGTACAAGAAAAAGATAATGAATTATCGTTTGCGGTGAAAGTTGAAATTTCTTGAATTGGATATGTATGCTAACTTAATGTATGATTATATGCACCAGTGGGAATTGGGATATAAAGACAAAAATACCCCAGCAATGCCAAGTTTCAAAAATGAAACTACCATCATATTTCATGGAATGGATCAACTTGAAGGACATATATCTCAACTTTTACAAGAGAAGGGTGAGTATGCTGCATTGCCTTAACCTTTCGACTCGAATGTCAATATCCTTGTTTTGCTGCTTTTAAGTATGTGTGTGTGTATATATAAATGTGTGTGTGGTGTGTGTGTGTGTGTGTATATATATATATATATATAAATGTGTGTGTGTGTGTGTGTGTGTATATATATATATATATATAGAGGCTTAGTCATTTTAGAACTCCATATATTGTGATAGAACTTTTATCTTAAGGTATTGTTTCACATGATTCTTTCTCATCTAAGGCTAGCATTTAATATATTGATGAACGTATATCTGTTTCACAATGTGTTGGCTTCATATGTATACAGTTCACAATGTAAAACTTTTTTACGTGTAATTTTTGTTTCACAAACCGGTTGAAAGGTTCACATTGTGAAACAGATATATGTTAATCAATATTCTAAATCCCAAGTCTTAGATGAAAATAGATCATATAAAATAATACATGGGGGTAGGGTTAGTGTGCGGCTGTTAGAACCCCGAATCGGTTTTGTACCTTGATTATGTTTCCATTCGTATGTTCTGGTTGTTTGATTTTTTGGTTGCTTATTTCTAACTCACTTTTTCAAAATTTAGCACCATCTCTTTTTTTTTCATGCATTATGCATTAGTTTGAGGTCTTCGTGGAAACAACCGCTCTACTTTTTGGGTGGATGTTAGGTCTGTTTACATCTCACCCTCCCTTAGACCCTACCTTTTGGTGGGATGAATTGGTGAGATTTGAACCTTTGACCTTCTGAAAGGTTGGGCCCTACCGATAACCCAAGTACCGTTGGGCCAACTTTGGTATTTTACGCATTCTTGGCCACTCTGTGCAGCCTCTTTTGCTCAAATTTTAACCCATGTTTTTCCTTGTAACGATTATAGGCAGCTGGAATGCGTACGATGATGAACGAACTGAAGATACCGATGTTGGGAAGTCACCATCTTGGCATTGATGACACGAAAAACATAGCGAGAGTGTTGCAACATATGCTCACAGATGGTGCGGTTTTGAAGATTACGGCAAGAAGAGATCCTCGATCTCCCGAAAGTGTCGAATTCCTCTTTGTAAATCGTATAAAATAGGTCTGTCTCCTCTACAGGCCATGCTCTTCAAGTGGTCATTGAATCATAGGATATGTTGCGGGATTTTCGCAAAGTTTTCCGTCATATTATAGTTTTAGCAGTTTTTATAAAAAAAATTCATTTTCGTTATCCGATTAATGATCATAGTAAAATGTTTGGCTAGAGATGCATATTATCTCGTCTGGACCTCCCGATTTGGTCAGCCAAAAGAAAAGACGGATCTATACAAGGACCGGTCCGGACCAACTTCGACATGATCGTTCTAACCATTCTAGACCGGTCCCCAATCCTTTTTGTTTTTTTATTTTTTCTTAAAAAAAATTGTTGTTGTGATTTTCTTTATTAACCTGTATATTTTACCTGTTATGCGAGCCGATAAATCCCAGCTCAATTACCTGTTTTGTGGGTAGCTTTGAGACACTGCATTTGAACCTTTGTGGTCATAAGAGAATTTTTATTCTTCCTTGGATTTGAACTGAGAACTTCATATAATAATTATCAAATCAATAAGACACCAGTTGAGGTTTAGTAACATGGCTACTTGGGGGTAGGTTGGTGGATGGTTGATGTTTTAACCATTTGTATTTAATATTTTAATTAATGCTTTCATTATAGTACCTTTTTTCATTTATTAAATTGATTACAATGAGATTAATGGTTAATAGGCATAGGACTGGATTATAATCACATCTCCATCTTTGTTTTCAAGGGAGAATTAGTGATTTTTATTTATGCGACATATTTTAAATCAAATATGTTAAAAATCACATTCGATCCAAAATGAAACATGTTTAAATCTCACATATTTCTAAAGTTTTGTCTTTATATGTGAATATCACAACATTATGGACTTGTTTGTTACCTCTTAATACCTCTGAAGTCTAATTCGAATATTAAGAACGTTTATTTTATTTTTAAAATAAGAGCTTAAAAGTTCTAAATGGCCTATGAAATTTTAAGTGCTAAGCATATCCCTTAATACCTTTTAATCTTAATCCATCCTTTATCAAATGGTTCACATTTTGGGGGCCGGAAAAGATTTGTTAGTAAAAATTATTTTTTATACTTTTGTAACAAATTATTTATCTTTTATATTTTTGCATTAATTTGACTGATTCAAATTTCAGACTTCAGACGTAAAACAAACAATCTAACTGATCCAGATTTCAGACTTCAGACGTAAAACAAACAATCTTACTGATCCAGATTTCAGACTTCAGACGTTGACTTCAGGAGTGAAATGAGACTTCATTACCTCTTTAAAAACAAATGTTACATGTATGTAATTGTTTGATTAAATGCTTTCGATTCTTCATTTTTTATCTAAAAAAGCAAGACAAGTCATAAAAATGTATAAAAGAAAATATATCAAAATATTTTTTCTAAATCTGAATGATGCTAAATCTAATTATTAATAATATATTTAATATACGGAGATAGGACATATCAAGGATTACGTTACCTGGCCTCAATCTCGTTCCTGGTTTTTAACTTATAGGTATCCTTGTCCCCATCCTGATCACTGGTTTTGTACGGGATCTTCGGCCCTGTCGGACAAGTACACCAGGTACCTAATGGGGCGGATCTCGTTTCCATGATTAGTGGTTAACATACACAAAGAGAGAGAGAGAGAGACGATCAATAATTTACCATTCTTAATCTTCCTGATTTTTGTTTCACCTATTTTGATATGATACTTTTTTTTGTCTCGCTTAGTCCTTCTGTCCTTGTCATAATGTCATGTTTCGGTCTATTGTCACACAAAACTTAGGACAATAGGTTTGTTTTTTATCATATGTTCCCCTTTTGCGTTCCAAACACACCATCAGGGTCAATCTTCGTCAGTTAGTGTAACGTTTAGAGACAACTATCGACTTATCAACCAAATGGTCTTTAGTCTAGCAGTATTTGAGCCTCTTACCTCCTAGGAAGTCAGGTGTTCAAACTTCACCGATGATAAGAAGGGTGTGTGAGTTTATTTATTACATTTGTTGTATATAAAACATATTATATACTACAAAAAAAAATTTATCGACTTATCAAGCTTAAAATCTCAAGCTCCATTTCGTATCAACTTGACTCGTATACGTGTAAGGCTCCACTAAACTCAAATGGCTTCATGCATAAAATAAAAAAAAAATTAGATACTATGAAAAGTGTTACACAGACTCAGTTAATATATCAGTAAATAATAAATATAATGTATGAATATTGCTTGTATATGTATGTAGACGTGTTTAAACTCGACTCATTAATAGTTGTCGAGCTATCGAGCTTAAGTATATTTTTTGTGCTACTGAAATTCTCTGGGGACTTTATCTCAATATGACTTTTGATCGAACGGAAGTCAAGTATTATCGTTTATTTGTTTTCGACCCAAGTTCATGTCTGTCTGATATGGTTATAGAGTTCTCAAAATCAGACAAATTATTAGCTTCTAGTTAGTTCAACTTAACTAACAATGTTATAGTTATAATTAAAGCAGTCTTCAACTAAATTATTGTTCAGTTCAGTTTATGTGTCAGCTAAATGCACAAATCAAGTGACTTTTATCTGAATCACATTCTATATACAATAATAAGAATCTCATAAACATACTGCGAGTCATTATTTTATCTCTTACAACTCAAGAACTTAAAATTCATTCAAACACTGTTTTTTGTATCATATTTTATTTCGATGGTTTAGTATCACATAAATACTTTTTGGGTGCGTTTAATATATTGGATATGACATAACATAATAGAACAAATATTACTGTTTAATTTTTTAGAAGATTTTTATATGGAATAGACCAGATTAGACTGGATCAGATATGTTTCACCCCACCCCATGGAACATGGTGGAACAATGTGAGATAAGTATATTTTACCAATATACCCTTAAAATAAAACTTAATCTCTTCTAAAACATCAAATATGTATTTATTTTTACATTTTATACATTCTTTAAATTTTATTTAGTACATTATGTTTTTTAAACTTTTCATTTTATTGTCCTCAAAACATTACTTTTATACCATTCATATATTTGGTTAATTTATCTAATTTATTTTACATATATATATATATATATATATATATATATGTGTGTGTGTGTGTGTGTGTGTGTGTGATACAACCCTAATTGATGGCAAACAATAACCGAGCCCGAATCACTGGATAACCACCGTCGGCGATGTTCTCACTTCCCCGATTATCGAAGTAATCGTGGTATTTAAATGTTATCATTCCAATTTTACCCTTCCACGTCAAAATATTTTTAATTTTTTAATACTAATTATAATTTAAAAAACCCCTTAACTTATGTTAATTTATGATTTAAAACACAATGCTTGGTTCATATACTATTATAGTGTTCTCGTAAATCATAAAGGTTTTCGTTTGAACCTTCCATATATATAGACTTTTTTATTTTGGTGTCATTTTAACTTTTTGGCAATTTTTTTTTTCTAATTACATATTTTGTTATTAAAAATATTTATTTTTTTATAATTTAATAAATTATATAAGCTAATCAACATGTACAAAAAGTATAAAAAAAAAACTGATTAAGGGTAAGTCGACCATTCTAAATATTTGTGTTGTCCAGTTATGTTTATCAAACGCTGAACAATTGTTCTATCTTATTCTGAATAGTCAAGTCATGTCATATCATATCTGGATACCAAATGCACCCTCAAAACTCACGCCCAACATATTTTTAAAATAAATTCAACAGAAAACAGATAGAAATTTTGTACTTATAATTAATAATTGAGTTTAATATGAATGGTAGGTAATATAACAAAGGAAATGTATGAAAATATGTGAGTTTTTAACATTTCAATTGAAATCCACACATAAATAGATTTTGCTTACATATTTGGCGGTAACGTTTGGTGGGAGTGCCAAAGCTCAAAACCAAATACAACTACTAATATTACAAATACGACCCCCAATTCTCACTCACTTTCCATTTCTTACATCAAAATTTACATTTTTATCAATCTATTTCCTAAATATAAAATTCCTGACAATTTAGGTCGTCCTTGTGTTGACATTGATTTGACGTCTTTTCAGACGATCTCGTGGGAAGACGTATAAGGGAACAACTTGTTTCAAATTGTTAAACATGATAGCATCTTATAATGATATATTGTACGCTTGGTGTTCTTTATTTTTTTTTTGTCTGATCTTGGTGTTAATTTTACATTTACAGGACACTGTTGCTAGTATATAACCATGGTCGTGCATGACTGCTGCATATAAGCTAGCAGGAGTTCCGACTATTATTGGATGTGACTACAAACAAAAATATACATTTTTTTTTGCAACCGATGCCACCTAATATAATTAATTGTCTTGTTAATAATGTATCCATGAAACTGCTAAAGCAGCCCCGAGTGTCGTAAAGATAAACAAGCAATTGTATCAATCAAACCAACATATAGGGAGACTCGAGAGAGCTTGACACAAGACTGCATTTATACACACATCACACATGCAAAAAGATATATCGTGTATAGGTGACCTTTTTTTGAGATCCCAATTCTACTTGTCCATTTCGTATACTACTTTATGTTTACATGATGTAAAATGGAAGAGATCATTTATGGACACATACTATGTTTACGTCCATATGATTTTAGTATATCGAGTAAGGATGTGGGCCTCCTTATAAGATGAATGAGAGGTACGAGGTTCGACTCCAGACATCATCCACCTATTGTATGGGACGTGTGATTTCCATCTTTATGATAGTCGTGAGATCGTACAGTGGGGCTAATCCAGATAACGCCATATACCCTTTTTGCATAACACCTCACGTTTATTGACAAGTATTACAATGACGCGCCATTTGGGCAATACTGCTAGTTTTGACATGTCTTGGAGAAGAAGAAATTCAAGAAACATAGAGAAAGACAGGGCTACACCGAGTAAATAACAATTGTAAAAGACCAACGTACATAGAACAAAGAAAAATGGAAAACAAACCATGTTGTTGATCATTTTGCTTTTGAACTCACACTTGTATCCACAAATATCAACTCCCATCATACATGAATTTCCTAAATGAATTAAACTAAACGAAGTAAACGACTTGTTGCTAATTTCATTTAGGGACTAAAATGTAAATTTCCTTTTCTCAAGGGATGAAAAATGAAGATCAAGAATAAACAAGGGACCATACATTTATTCACCCAATTAAAAAACAAAATTAATTCCACCAACAAACCCTCACTTCCATCACCCAGCGCGTGTACCCTACAAACCCTCAAAACCCCTATATTAAACGGGCACGTGCAAAACACGCGCAAACAAAGAGCGTGGTCAACAACTTACCCGAAGTTTTCCGTTTTAAACTCCGAAACCCAAAAAACCCCTTCTCTACAAGAACCTCCGCCCCTGCCTCCCGTTTTTTCTTTGTATCACTCGGTGAAACGTCATTGATATATACGAACAGACAGAAATCGATAGATACAGAGAGGGCTAAAACCTAATCGGAGTCAACGGTGGCCTGAAAGCTTGAACAAATTCGAATCAGAGGTTTATCGAGGGGTAATTAGGGTTTCCTTTTTATGTATCGTCATCAATCTGATCAAATCGGGGAGTTTTCAAGGTAAGCGATTCTGTGTTTCTATCTTGAGCGTTCAGGTACTCAATTTGGAGTTATGGTTATGGATTACATTATTTGAAGAGTTTTGAATCGAAAGAGGAGGAGATAAAGGTGTAGACGGAGCGTTTATTTATATATATACATATATAGTGCGGGTTTTTGTCATGCGATTATCTCGGGCCGCTATTCTGTCTAAGCGGAGGAAGGACCAGAGAGTGATTCGAGCTAAACAGAAACATAAGAGGCTTGATGCAATTTGTGAAAAGACGTATACTCAGAACCGTGTTAAGATAGAATCTCCTATATTGAGTGAGGTTAATGGTGATGCATCGGAGGTTAGGCGGAGTTCCAGGGTCCGACGAGCTCCGTTGGTGCTGGATGCATCGCCTCCTCCTCCTAAGAAGCGGAGGAGGATAAGTGAAGCAGGTGGGGATGGTTCTTCTAAAAGGGTTGGGGACAGGGTCAGTGTGGGTTTGAAAACCGAGTCTCCTTGTTCAACCACATTGGGTTTGGAGGAGGAAGAATCAGGTGAATGGAAGTTTAGGTTGAGAGCTAGGGGTAGGAAGGTGAGTTTTATGTTGGAGAATTCTTCTCCCAGGAGTAAGAAAAAGCTTTTTGGTCATTCAGATGATGTAAAGGAACAATCTGATCTGGTGCGTCCACGAGTAAACGGAAAGAAAGGGGGTTTGGTTGGGGAGACCTTGATGGTTGTGCAGTCAAAGCGACCTGGTAGAATCAAAGCTTCTAATGTTGTGAGTTTTGGGCGTGAAGAGATTGGTTTGGGCAACAGTGATAAAAATGGGGAAGATACAAGAGCTTTGCAGGCAGTAAAAGACAAGAACAAGGGCTCTTTGCTGGAGGAAGTGGTAACAGATAATGGGGCCACTGTTGAATTACTGGAGCAGGGGAATGAAGATCCAATTAGCTTTAATTCCAACGACAATGCCAACAACATGCTAGAATCTGCTGAACAGAGTATGCCAGTAGAGCAACTTGAATCTGGGGATAGAGAAAACCAAAGTTTTCATCAAGGAGTTATATGTGCCCCCGAAAATCAGGTTGGAGATGGTACCTTGCATGCTAATCATTTACAAGACGAGAACACCAAGAAGGTTGGTGAAGACAAATATTCTCCAACTCACAGACATCATAAACCTCGGATAAAAAAGGGAAGGTGTTGTGGTCTGTGTGGGGGAGGAACAGATGGTAAACCTCCAAAAAGGTTGGTGCAAGATGGGGCTGGCAGTGATAATGAGGCATACAGTGGTTCCTCCTCGTCTGAGGAGCCAACCTATGATATATGGGATGGGTTTGGTGATGAGCCAGGTTGGCTTGGACAACTCTTGGGACCCATAAATGACCGTTTCGGGATTGCTGGAATATGGGTTCATCAACATTGTGCTGTATGGAGTCCAGAGGTATGGTTTATTCATCAAGAGCCTTCAATAATTGTTGTATAGGTTTGCTTTTGCTTTGAATTATGCTTTAGAGTGTTACCTCAGAACATTGACCTTATTCGTTATCATTTAGATGTTTTCTTGCTTGATGCTTAGATGTTTCTTTAACTATTTGTTTCAGCACTTCCAGATTATGATTAAGAAAATATACTCTAGCATACTGGCCATCTTTACATCCAAGTCTTTGAGATGATTTTGAGTGAAGTGTTTTAAACTGGTTGTAGACTTGTTTTGCGCAGTTAACATTTTCATTTTATGGGTTCAATTTATTTGGTGTGAGAAGATATAAAGATGTGATTTCGGGTCTCATTTACTTATGGGAGAAGAAATGAAAATGGGACCTACAAATTGGAAAATAGAGAAGGGAGGAAGATGTTGTGTAATCTGAATATTTGACATGAATCTCCATGTACCTCTGAAGCTATGTCCTAATATCCTTTAGGATATTGTTTGAAATGCTTTTTTAATGCTGATGGTTAGTTTGCACATCATTTTGAAAGATATGACCTTACCAAGTGTTTATTGACAGTAGATACTATTACTTTTGGGGCTTTACTTGGTGATAGTTTCTACTCCTAGGCAGCTTATTTGGCCTTGGGAAATTCCAAATATTAAACTGGGGTTGCGACAAATTGAGCATCTTCTGACACGCATGGAGGAATGTTGATCCCAAAAGTTCAATCAATTGGCTTAAAACTTCATGCTTCTTTAACTTATTGTAACCAAATTGAGACATCACGTAATAGTTCTCACATAGTTTAGAGTCATTGAATATAGTAGAGGAAATGCTCGATGCACCATGCCTCTTAACTTATTTTGTAAAAGATTTTTTCATGTCACTATGTGATATAGTGCAATTGGTGGAATCTTTATGAAGCTCTTTCTACAAAGCAGAGGAAAAACGATATATATATATATATATATATATATATGGAATCTTTATGAAGCTCTTTCTACAAAGCAGAGGAAAAACGATATATATATATATATATATATATATGGAATCTTTATGAAGCTCTTTCTACAAAGCAGAGGAAAAATGATATATATATATATATATATATATATATATATATATATAAAGGAAGGTTCAAACGAGAACGCTAACTATTTAAGAAAACAAGAAAAAAGTTGTTAATGTACAAAATCATATGTGATTCACGTAACAAATCATATATGATAAAATCATATGTGATTTTATATTAAATGGAAGCGGGCGACTTTTGAGGCCACTTAAGTCGCAGGGTAATAGTCTCCCAGATCATGTATGATTTGTTACGTGAATCATATATGATTTTGTACATTAACGACCTTTTTCTTGTTCTTTTAAATAATTAACGTTTTCGTTTGAACCTGCCNCCCCCCCACACACACACACACACACACATATATATATATACATAGATAGATAGATAGATAGATAGATAGAGATAGAGAGAGAGAGAAAGAGTCCCCTTCTTTTGTTAACCAAATTAGTAGTACAAACTTTGTTAACCAAGACATTTATGTCTTTTTCATTATTGATACCACATTCCTTAAATATTTCATTTACTTAATTTATACATTCTTTTAATTATCTCATTCACTTAATTATTACATTCCTTAATTATCTTATTCACTTAATTATCATATTCCTTAATTATTTCATTCACTTAATTGTTTCACCAATGAAATTTCTGATTTCACCTATGAACATTTCAAACTTTTTTAATTATTTCATTCACTTTTTGGTTTCACCTACGAACTTTAAATAAAAATCATTGTTTCACTTTCTGGTTTCACCTATGGACTTTGGTTATCTGGTTTCACTTATGAACTTTAGATAAAGATCATTGTTTCACTTTTTGGTTCACCTATGAACTTTGATTATCTGGTTTTACCTATGAACTTTAGATAAAAATCATTGTTTCATTTTTTGGTTCATCTATAACTTTGATTGATGGTTTCACCTATGAACTTTGTACAAAAATCATTGTCTCACTTCTAATTTCACCTATGAACTTTCTGATTTTATCTTTAAACAAAAATCATTTAAATATTATTATTGATTATTTTCCAAAAATAAATACGAATATCTTCCAAAAATTTAAAATCATTAAATAATATTATTGATTATCTTTCAAAAATAAAATATGATTATCTTTCCAAAATAAAAACAATTTGTTCCAAAAATGCCCTTCATTTATATAATTTAATTTGTTTCCCTTTTTATTAGATTATACCCTCCCATTAATCACTTGATTAAAAAGGTGAAAGACATAGATTGGCTAACAAAGTTAATACTATTTACTTGGTTAACAAATGAAAGGCTTAGGTCAGTTAACAAAGCTGATACTATAACACACACACACACATATATGTATATATATTCTTGGTAGGTACATGGTTTTGTTATTCAGCACGCCTGTCATCAGAAGATAACCCGGAAGCATATTTATCACTTCTATCCTGATTGGGGTTGCTGATGCTGGACTAATTATAAGCAGTTGTTTGGCTAGCACAAAAGTCTCCCTGCTAGAAAGACTCTTTTAGCAGTTACAATTATTGGTTATATTTGTGCTTTCAAGGAGATATATGCGCACCAAGTGTGCTTTTTCTTCCCTTTGTTTAGCTAGCATATTTAATTCTAAGAGGACTTGGTCCCAGAAAGAAAAGAATTATCATTTACACAGTCAACAACACCTCCACCCTTCCCCCTCTTCTATCTCTCCAACGATCATCCTCTGTCAAGCAAATTACCAGCAAAGGACTTGGATCCGCATCTTGATTAAAAACCTGCAACCATATTACTACTGTAGGTCCATTGTTCTGTTGCAATTGGATAGACAACACACTGGAACAATTCCGCCACCACATCAAAGTCAATTTCTTCGCTTGCCCTTGGGGTAGATGTTGGTACCAATAGCCTATAGGCGATCTTTTTTTCCTGTACGTAGAGACAAGTCATACTTGTACAAGGAAAGTCATGAGTTGTAAAAAATTCAAAGGGCAGGTTTCCCAGAGAGATGTGAGTTTAAGGTGGAAATCATCCCCAGCTTTCCAACTTTATCATTATAATCTCTCTTGGTTAGTAATGCCTACTATTATTATGTCTTTAGGTTAATTGTCTTCATATTATCTTTAATTTTTTTGAGTCTTCTCAGTGCATGTTACCCTTCTATTTCTTCCATAACAATACAGACTAATAGGCTGGACCGCTGGTTTTTGTGATAATGGAAGTAGTGTGCAAAGTTGGTCTTGTAATTGAAATTTGATTGACTAATTTAAGAAATTGGATCAATGAACAAAGAGGGTCATTCAACTGATATGAGGTTCAGTTCTTACAACTGTAGTGGCAGCAGAAAATGTTTTTGTCTTTAGGCGTGGATGACAGAAGTGGGGTTGGATATGGCGGCGGTGGACCTTTGAAGAAGATGACAACG
Source organism: Cynara cardunculus var. scolymus (assembly GCF_001531365.2). Taxonomy (NCBI): domain Eukaryota; kingdom Viridiplantae; phylum Streptophyta; class Magnoliopsida; order Asterales; family Asteraceae; genus Cynara; species Cynara cardunculus. The sequence goes on from NC_037544.1 coordinate 2,217,733, forward strand.
TTGGACAGTTCTTGTTTTTCTTTTTCTTCACATTTTGTTGTTTATTTTTTTGTCTTTGGGCTTGGAACAATTAATGTATATTGTACATGAGGAATGAAAAAATAGGGAATAAACTAAAGTTATTAAATACCCTTGCAATGAAAGAGATACTTGAGCTTAGGCATCAAATTTGAGTGACTAAACATTTTGGCTGAATTATGCTTAGCTACCGATCATTCAATAGCTTTTTCTCTGAGTGCTTTTTGCTAAATATGGTGACACTAGGGTATTTTGGCTACATACATCACTATGATTTCTTTATCCAAGGATGTGAGAAAACTTTAGAGAAACCTTTCTAGGAAGATTGTGTAGTTTTTTATTCAACTAATAACTTTTAACAACATAGCTTCCATAGTCGGGATACTTGGAAATGGAATGATGTGGTAATCATACTATGTCAATAATCATTTTACATCCTTATTCATTATGATGCATGCATTGATTGTCAAAACTGAGATATACCTTCTTTTTTTAACTCAGCAACATTTAGCCACTTAAGTGTATTGCTTGATCACCCTCAGATTTTTATTTTGATGTAATTTAAGATGCTGTGCTGGCCATTATTATGACATCTTTTAGGGGCTTTGTTATGGTTCTATAAAATACCCCTTGATGCAACACCAATTGTGACCTTGGAAGTTGGAACACCTTTATGCTGAGGATGGCTATTGGTGATCTACTGGTAGGGCAAGATGTCTAGACTTCTACATGTGATGATGTGATCAAGATTGACATGTACTTGTAGGACCAGACTTTTACATGTGAGGATGTTATCAAGATTGACATGTGCTGGTAGGACCAGATTAACATGTGAGGATGTGGTCATGTGATATTTGCACAAATCATTATATACCGAAGGACTTGAAATTAGATAGTAGAGCTGGTAGGGATGCTAATCATCTTCCAGAGTAATATATTACTGGTTATTCTTTATATGATTCATGATGGGTCACATTACTAGTCTGGGATAAAGGTTCCTTGTTACTCCTGTTGTTTAGTCATAGATATATGGCAGAGCATTTTTTATTCCTTTCAAAAAGTATGATGACCTCTGTTTCTAGATTCTCTGTCTTACCACCTAGGACATCAGCACAATCTTTGTATTTTTTTGTAGTGTTTTTTCTTTCTCTCTTTTGAAAATTTTATGCAAGTATCACTTATTTCATGGATTGAACTCTTATCATTGTATGTATTACTGCATGTTACTAGCATATCTTATTCCTCGGCCTTTTCTTCTTGGTGTTTTGTTTATCGATTCTACTTCAGCACTATTATACCTTTCATATTGAGTTGTATTGGGTTTGTGATACAAATTGATTTGAGAACAATTTGACTCTCTGTACCTGTTGCTAGTGTATTGGGTCATGTTAGTGGAGATACATGACTACTTTACTTGGTTATTTCTGCATGCTGTTGCAGGTTTATTTTGCTGGTTTGGGATGCTTGAAAAATGTGAGATCAGCTCTATGCAGAGGAAAGGTATTAAAATGCAGCCGATGTGGGAGACGAGGAGCAACAATTGGATGCCGTGTGGACAGGTGTCCAAAAACTTATCACCTGGTAAGCATCATATTGGCATTTTCTTTCACATTCCTACTCGAGATTTTTTTTTAAATTCTTGCTCTCTATCTCTCTTCCCCCCTCTCTGCGTTGATCCATCTATTTATATTTTGTTTTTCTATGCCTTTCATGTTCGAGTAAGCACTATAAACTTCACATTTCTCATGGTCAACCACTCTCTTCTTTATGCAGCCTTGTGCTCGTGCCAATGGTTGCATCTTTGATCATCGTAAATTTCTCATAGCCTGCACAGACCATCGACATCTATTTCAACCTCATGGCGGCAAGTCCATTGACAGGTTAAAGAAAATCAAATCTAAGAAGATGAAGTTAGAATTGAGAAAGCTGTCAAATGATGCCTGGCGCAAGGATCATGAAGCAGAAGAGAAGTGGTTAGAGAACTGTGGGGAGGATGAAGAATTTTTAAAACGTGAGAGCAAAAGGCTTCATCGAGATTTGTCGAGGATTGCACCTGTTTATATTGGAGGGTCTACAACAGAAAGTCAAATGCCTTTTCAAGGTTGGGAATCTGTTGGTGGGCTTCAAGATGTCATTCAATCTTTGAAGGAGGTTGTTATATTGCCGCTATTATATCCAGAGTTTTTTAATAATATTGGGCTTACTCCTCCTAGAGGAGTCCTTTTGCATGGATATCCTGGAACTGGTAAAACTTTGGTTGTTCGCTCATTAATTGGTTCATGTGCCCGTGGTGATAGACGGATAGCTTATTTTGCTCGTAAAGGTGCAGATTGTTTAGGGAAATATGTAGGTGATGCTGAGCGTCAGCTAAGGCTGCTATTTCAGGTTGCCGAAAAATCTCAACCCTCTATAATATTCTTTGATGAGATTGATGGGTTGGCGCCTTCACGCACTAGGCAACAAGACCAGACACATAATTCAGTTGTGTCAACCTTGCTTGCTCTACTGGATGGTCTAAAATCTCGAGGTTCAGTTGTAGTAATAGGTGCAACAAATCGTCCTGATGCTATTGATCCAGCTTTAAGGCGCCCAGGGAGATTTGATAGAGAAATTTATTTTCCACTGCCTTCAGCAAAGGATAGGGAAGCAATTCTATCACTTCATACACAGAAATGGCCCACTCCTGTGGCTGGATCATTGCTGAAGTTGATTGCGAGAAGAACGGTGGGCTTTGCTGGTGCAGACCTGCAGGCTCTTTGTACTCAAACAGCTATTATTGCACTGAAGAGGAGATGTCCCTGGGATAAACTTCTCTCTGCTGCTGAAGATAAAGCTCCTTATGGTAAACGTCCTGTTCTCCCCACGTTTGCAGTACAGGAGAGAGATTGGTTGGAGGCTCTTTCAAGTGCACCACCTCCATGTTCTCAGAGAGAAGCAGGAATGGCGGCAAATGACATAGTGTCGTCTCCCCTCCCTGTCCATCTTTTTCCTTGTATGCTGCAACCACTTTCCAGATTGCTTGTTTCATTGCATTTAGATGAACGTGTCTGTTTGCCACCTTCTCTTTCTAAAGCTGCTGCAACGATCAAAACTGTAATTGTTTCTGCCTTGGACAGAAAGAAAGAGAACAGTGACTGTTGGTGGTCTCAAGTTCAAGATTTGCTCAAAGAAGCTGATGTTGCAAGTGATGTAGAATCCAATCTTGTACGTGTCAATGTTCTTGTGGGGAACAGTACCTTTTCTGGTTTGGATGCCTTTGATGATGATACCAACGACGAGGGCATGAAGACATCTGGAGCTTCTAAACTGCACAATGGATTTTTGCAAAATAATTTGGTACATGGTGTATCTCTTCAATTGGGAAAGAAACCAGGCTTTTGCTTATTGATTTCTGGAAGTCCAAGAAGTGGCCAGAGGCATCTTGCTTCTTGCATTCTTCATTCTTTTGCTGGAAATGCTGTGCTTCAGAAGGTTGATTTGGCTACAATGCTGCAGGAAGGAGGCGGAGACATGGTTCAGGGGCTGACTCATATATTAGGTAAGCTTCGGTTTTCATCTTTTGCATATTGATGCAGTATATTCCAGTCGTTTGAGCAGGTCACAGATAATTTATATTCTCTCATTGACAAATCAACATGTCTATTATGTGTGTACATATATTTGCATAGAGGAAAACTTTATTTTAAATGGCAAATTATTTCTTATTTACGGTGATGTGGAATTATCTACTTCCTTGACTTTGCATGCCAAATAAACTACTTTGAATGCCAAATAAACTACTTGGAATTCAAAATTGCTGTGCATGTATTATTAATATTTAGGAAAAATCCATAGCTACCTAAACTAGTAGAACTATAAATGCATAAAAATTGCTGGCATTAATACTAAGAATATATGCTATTTATAAATTTTGGCACATACAGTTTGACATTAAGCTTTTCAACTGATAGAGTATGGATGGAGTTTTTTTTGTAGGCTTGTATGTCTTCATTTGCTAGCAATTTTCATTAGCTGGTGTAAAGAAACAAAAAGGATACCTGAATGCTAAGCACTCTTCTATCTGCTGTATCTTCTGAAGTAGAATGTTGTGTGTGTATTTTGTAAGGCATTCATCTAGAATACAACAATAAGATTATTTAAAGAATTCAGAAGCATAAGTTAGATGTTGCAATGGTAACAAGATGCTTCAGAAAATCTTCCCTTTACTAACTTGCGGCAGCCATCTAAAACTTGGTTCTGGGTTTGCAGTTTGATAATTTTCTGATGATGAAATTTTCTTCTCTAAAGTTTTTGTATTATTATCTATGAAGTTTTCTGATGTCTGGTGACATGTGCTGATTTATATCAACAGAATGAAAAATTCCTCAGGCTTCTATTTTTGAGAGTAAAGCTTTGTATTGGTTTAGATGGCATAATAATTAAAATTTTGAATTTATTTTAAATCACGTCTTAAGTTTGGTTCGCAGGATTCAGATGGAATCTGATGGAATTGGAATGGTCAATTCCATTGACCAAATTTCATTCCGGCGTTTGTCTACCTATGAAATGGAATTGAATTCCATACATTCTACCAACCATGGATTTCATCGTAGTGGAGAAGGAATTGAATTCCATTCCAACCAATTTTCTTAAGGTGACAAAACTACCCCAATAAACCAACTTTCATAAATAATAATTACAAATTCAAAGAAAGGGTATTTTGGTTTCATTCCAATTACTCGGTAAACCAAACAGACGTATTGCAATTCATTTGACATATTACATTCCATTTCCTGCCAACCAAACACTTGGTCAAACCTCATGACATTCCATTCCAATTCCTTCCAGATTCTAATCCTTTGACATATTCCATTCCTTCGAAAGCATTCTGCCAACCAAACACCCCCAAAGTTTTTTCTTTTGCTGTTGAACTTAGTTCTGCTTTTGCATTTTGGTAAAAAAAATAGCAGTTGATTCCCTTCTGATAGTAAAGGTGTGTGAGAAAGTAACATGAGCTTATTATGTTGTAACACATGTATTTTGTTACCATTACTTTGTTTCAATCATCAGGGGAACCACACCTTAGTGTGTGGATGTATTAGACAAGGAAATAATAAGAATAAAAATCGTTCAATATTTCAGCTTACCTCTAAATACTATTTGAGATGCTTATCATATATTGAAATCATCTATGTATTTTTTTCATTAACTATGCAACATTTAGGTACCATGTAATTTTAGCTATTGGAAATGCTTGTACTTGATGCAATGTGCTGATTTAGGAATCCCTTTTGGCTAGGGTTATACTAAGACTGCTAAATTCTTTGCAGTAAGATGTGCCAATGTTGGTCCGTGCATGATATTCATGCCAAGAATTGATTTGTGGGCCTTAGATGCATGCCATCAAGTTGATGAAGAGGAGAATTGTTTCTCATCAAAAACCATTGGATCATCCAAGGCTGACCCATCCCGTCTGATACAACATGAAGTCGCTGATGAAGAAAAGGAATCCCGTCCAAAATTGTGTACATCTTTGGAAAACATGGGAAAATCTCAAGATCCCGTCTTATTGGCCTCTGATCTTTGGAACTCTTTCGTTGAGCAGGCAGAGTCCATACTCATCTCTGCATCCTTGATGATCCTGGTAAGAAGATCTCTTTACATTACTTTCTCAGCTTTGATGATCAAATTGCTGCATCCAGTTGTTGGTATCATACTTTGTGAAAACATAAAATTAATGTTACATGTACTTCATTACATGCCACTGACATGAAATATCACACATCTTAGAGAATGACTTGGAACCTACGAAATTTGACTTGAAGCGATAACTTTGCTAAATGGCCTTTGCGTTAAACATTGATCCTGCTTAATAACTTGTTTCTGTATGTTTCTTTGCCTATCTTTCTTTTGTCTTTAACGTTGTGTTCTCGAATGTGGGGAGAAAAGAAAAGAAATGGATGGAAAATAAAGGAAATGAACATAGTTTTTATTTGTGCTATCCAAAAGGAAGGAAAGGAAAACAAAGAAAATATTTTTTTATGTTCCTGAACAGGAGAGAAAGGACATGAAACATGTCATTTATACAAATATACCCTTTAAAAATATATCATTTATAATGAAAGGTTGGGTAGTTTTGTAATTTTAATAAATCTTTTTTAAAGGGTTTTAGTTTGTTTTCTTTCCTTTCCTCTCATATTTGGAAGGAAAGTTTTAGGAGGAAGCTTATTATTGTTTTCCTTTCGTTTCCTTTCCTTTCTCTCCTAAAAAAGTTTCGAGAACACAAGTGTTTTTTTACTTTCTTCCTTTTCCCTTCCTTTCCTTTGTAAAAAGGTTTCGAGAACATAGAGCAAAGGACCCTGGGAAGCGTCAAATTTGAGATATCTCTTGTAGTATGAAGACATTTCATGACGTGCCCTCTTTACATCTCCGGATATCTTTCGGACTATAATCATGCTTCCTTTCTGAGTTCGACATTCTTCAACAATTAATTATGCTGTTTCCAGTTTGTCTTGCTTTTTGTGGTGTCAGTATTACATTGAGGTTCAAACTTATAAGAAAACCATCTTCAAGATTTTCATCCATGACGTATGCCATTTACACATTTTGTAAAATTCTTGATATAATTGCTATTTTTATCCTTAAACAGGCTACAACAGAAGTTTCATTTGAATTGCTCCCCTCAAGAATAAAGGATTTCTTTGGGAGAAACAAACCAAACCCGGGTCTTTTACATCACACGGAGAGTACTGTACCCAGATTCTCTGTACATGTTGATTGGAACTTCAACCGTGATATGGTTATCGGTTCATCTGCAACAAAGTTATCAAATGATGTGGCTCGATATTTTGTTGAGCTGATTCATCATAAAACACATATTCATGAAAGTTTATTCAAGGCTAATAAATCTTTTGACATCGTTGATGCTGATGTGAATATGGTACAACTTAACCGGGATTCTGACACAGCCATAGAATATAGGTCTAAAATTCAAAGTTCTTCACTCCCACCTAACAAAAAAGAGGAGAAAGGAAAATCAAACTTGCTGTTAGCAATATCGACATTTGGCTATCAGATCTTGCAATATCCTCATTTTGCTGAACTTTGTTGGGTAACATCCAAGTTAAAGGAAGGCCCGTCTGCTGAAATCGACGGGCCTTGGAAGGGCTGGCCATTTAACTCTTGTATTGTTCGACCTAGTAATACGTCAGAAAAGGTAGCGGTTGTGAGTGGCTCCAGCAATGTTAAAAGTAAAGAAAAATATGGTTTAGTTCATGGCTTAGTTGCAGTCGGTTTATCAGCATATAGAGGTGTGTACTCATCATTACGAGAAGTTTCAGCAGATGTTCGGAAGGTTTTGGAGCTTTTAACGTCACAAATTAATGCTAAAGTTGAGGGTGGGAAAGATAGATACCAATTCTTTCGTCTTCTATCTCAAGTTGCTTATCTTGAAGATTTGGTAAACAGCTGGGTGTATTCGCTGCAGAGGTATGTCTAGTAATTGGAACAACATTGGATTATATGAATTCTTTTACGTTCTTTAATATTCTTATCTTGTGTATGTTGCCATTTCAGTCTTGAAGCACCTCCTCAACTAACGGAGGCCATTCCGAAGCTCGATGAGAGCAAGACTTGGAAGAACGCTCTTGTTCAAGGTGATGATTGCATTGAAAAACCCTCGCAATCAGAATCTATTGACGTCCTCTATTCGAAGGAAGGAGATAAATGCACTGTTGTTGATGAATCGAACGTCATTATAGAAACTCAAGAGTCTACTACCTTCAAGGATCAAACGAATGATCATTTAGTAACGGAGCCAAATGGAGTTGGTGTAGAATCGGCTAAGTTACAAAGTGTTGAGAATCATTCAGAGCTTAGGTCCATGGAACATTCTAATGGATTCACATGTGAAGAATCATGTGCTTTACCCGATGATGGTCTTTGTAGCCCAGCGAGTTTGGATGGTGTGAAGTCGTGTAATGCTGGTAACGGTTTTGATGTTCCATCCAAGATTAATTCAGACGATAAAGGGAAAATTCTGGATATCGATATCCCAACAGACCAAGTTTCAAGATTTCCAGCCACTCCAACTGGTGTATGCTTGTATCGGTTTTGCTCCAAATGCCTATTCAACCTCCATTCTGTGATGCAAAGAACTCTAGAATCTCAATGGGACAAAAAATCAAGTAATTTGACAACGGAGGACGTTCATGATGTCGTAACTTCATTATCTTTGAATCTTCATACGTCTGTAAGGGAATTTTGTCTCTCTGCAAGTCTTGATGTTTCTAAGAATCCATATGTGAAGAATATCAAGACATTTTTTGGAGGTCAGGAAGTCGGGACTTGTGAATGTGAAGTTTCTGGAAATAGAGCAGACATGGGAATGGAGTGTGGTTGTCATTCAGAAAGCGGCAGCATAAATGGGGTACGTGGAGTTGATTTGGAATTAATATACAAAAATGGTGTACTCGCGATGCTAGACCGTGAAACGGATGTTTCTTTTCACTGTAAATTTCAGACACTATGCCTTTGTTCTCTTATAGAGTATATAGTAATGACCAAGCAGCCTTCTGGTTGATGTGATGATTAGTTGGCTTCAATTTGGCAATTTTTGAGACGATTGCGGATATAGATTTCGATCAAGAGATTAAAAAAACAAAAAACAAAATTTTGATTTCGAGTCTCTCGTTGCTTTTCCTGCTCATTAGTGATGACGGTCTTGCAGATGTCTCTTTCAGATTACGATACAAGGTAACCTGACATCTTGTAAGTAGCATCTGGAACATGTTTTGTTATTTTTCCGCTCTTTAGATTTCTGTTTATTTGTTATGCTCGTTTTTGCCACGTTAGTATGATGCATGCCAACTTCTAGCTGATGTTAAACTGATCACTTAGGGCCCGTTTACCAAATGCTTACTGGTAAGAGAAATTACCCTCACTTACCTTATCATGTAACATTCTCTGGCATCAAAATGGTTTGTTGGTAAGCAGTCTTAAACCCGGTGAGTGCTTACCGCGTAAGAGTCTTTTTTCTCACTTACCGAGTAAGACTCTCGGTTCTTGTTATGCATCTTACCAGGTAAGATTCTTGGTTCGTATCGTGCTCAATCGGTAAGGTAAGTGATATTGGTAAGCGCTTACCCGGTAAGCATTTAGTAAACGGCTCCTCTTTTTTGCCGAAGCTTCTCCCATAATGGTACGGCACAATAATGTTGAAAGTCTCGCACTATTTACACTATTTCAACATACTGTAAAACGGATAGGCTCTAAGTTGTGCTGAGCCTTGGAGTAAATGGTTCCATCATGGCCAACGGCCCCAACCCGAAAGTTACAGATTTGAGCTATATGGAAACCTGCAAGTGTTGTGTTTTTTGAAGTAGATAATATCTATACATGAAACTCGCACACTGTTCACGGTTGGTGATTTTTGAACCGTCGACCTCTGGGGGGTGGGGTTCTGCCGGTAACCCGGGTATTGCTCGGCAGGGGGGAGGAAACTGGTGGCGTAGCAAGGCGGCATGGGGCTGTTTCAACCAGATTTTAAATTGTTATGCACAGGTTCAATCATGCAATGTGGAGGGATGGTTTTGGGATTGTAATGACCTTTTTCTTTCCTTTTCCCTGATCCACTTTTATTGTTGTAGTGTGATGCTTGTATATGAGGTTTTAGATGGTGTGTGGCGTCTCGTGGCAATGAGGTCAAGTCTCAAGCCTTAGGAGCCACAATGTTTTTCAAGGTGCAATTTAATGGCAACAAATCTGTATATCATATATATTATATATATATATATATATATATATATATATATATATATGGGTTCATTTAAAGGAGAACTGACTAGTTTGTGGTAACCGTGAAATCCAATCCCAACCACAAATCAACAATTCCAACCACAAATCAATAGATAAATTAGGAAATTTATAATTTTAGGAATTTTGAATTAAAATTTTAATGCAAGGACATTTTAGGTATTTTCTCTCATCTCTTCTCTCTTCGTCTCCCGTCCGCCAGTGATATTACTATGATACCTAAAAATATTGACTCTGTTAAACAAGACACATTTTGATACCCAAACACATATGAGATGCATTGTGATACCACTGTGTTACATCTCCGATCGGTCACACAAACGACCTTAGTGTAATATCCAATCACATATAAGATGCATTGTGATACCACTATGGTATCACCGGAGGACGGGGATGGAGAGAGAAGAGAAGAGAGAATACCTAAAATGTTTTTGCATTAAAATTTTAATTCAAAATTACCAAAATTATAAATTTTCTAATTTATCTATTAATTTGTGGTTGAAATTGGACCTTACGGTTACCACAAACTAATTAGTTCTCATTTGATTTTGTCCTTATATATATATATAATTATATATACAAACATTTTTTTACCACTACTTAAGGAGTCATGGTTTTTAAACAATTTAATTTAAGTTATATACTGAATTATCTTCAACCCAACAATTAAAAAGAACTCAAGAACATAAAAATTATGGGCCTATTAAACACTAAAAGATTCTTTTAACCATATTCTAAAAAAACATATTTAAAAAAAATATAGTTTGATATATTTATTTATTTATTATTATATTATTTTATTAAAACTTAGTGATTATAATATGAGTTATTTATTGAAGTATTTTTTTTAAAATTAAAGTGATGAATTTTTCGATTAAAATATTACATAAATAGCAATCATGTGTATATTTTTATTTTATTAATCCATATTATAACAAAGTAAAAAAGATCACAAAATATATATTTTTTTTAATTTTAAAGAATCAATCGGAGATAGCTTTAAATAAACATTTGATTTGAACTTAAAGAAGTTTTAAAGATTCGATTGACATCGTTGGATCATATGCTGCTTGATTTCGTTTTCGGTTGATTGAAATGACAAAGACATGCTCTACTTGTGTTTTCAGGTCCAAGTTGTTAGAAACAATAGAGGGTTTAATCCAGAAACTGCTAGAAAGCGACGTGAAAATGAAAGTCTGTGACGTTTAAATCAACAAATCAGATCCATCCAAATCGCTAGGCCTTAATCTTTTAACGTTTAGCAAATCTTTGAACCAGGGCCAATGGTTTCAAATTTAAATCAACCAACTTTCTAACTTTACATATAAAGTTCGTTTTTAAAACGATAAACTTTAAAAATGGACTTCTCAAAATGAAAAAATAATCTGATTTTAACTAAAACAATACAGGTTTGAATGAGAAAATTTACGTCCCGACAAAATAAATGAAGCGAAAATCAGAAATATGGACAAGATCAGTAAATTCCAAAATTACTTAGGGGTTGTTTATTTACCTCTTAATAGTTCTATTAAGAGACAATTTCTTAATCGTTAAGAGGTGAATCTTGTTTGCCAAAAAAAGAAGCCTATCTTCTAATGATTTTAGAACTCTCTGAATGATTTTGTATCATGGGCCTCCCTTAACCATTAAAAACCCTAATTTCATTGTAAACAATTATCAAACAATTACATTTCATTTTGCACTATATCATGAGAGTCTCTTAATCATTCTGACCACTTAATGATTCTGCACAAAACCATTCAGCAAGTGCCAAACAACCCCTTAATCAATCTCAGGAGGATGTAGTGAAATCCAGTCGTTGTCAAAAATCTTTGTAGACATAGAGATTCATCTGCAATAATTGTAGGCTATTTATGATCTTCATGAGGGACTAATCGGTGCACGTAAGCTGACCCAAAAACCAAGATTAAAGAAAATGTATTTTATCCAAAAACCTAACCTTTTATTAAGCGACACGTGGCACCATAAGTTAACTAGTGACCCAGATGATAGGCTATCTGTTTAGTTCAATCAACATCGTTGTCTATGAGACCAATCATCAATCTGTTGGGCCCAATTGTCTGCATTTATGTGTGTAGGCCCCACTTAGAGAAATTGTTGAAAAGTTTAGAGTAAACTACAAATTTGGTCCTTGTAGTTTATCAAAATTAACAATTTTTTGTTCATGTAGTTTTGAAATTACAAAAAAGAACATCGTGGTTTGTAAAAACGTCCGAATTTGATCACTCTCTGTAACAGTTTCTATTTTTTTTTTTGTCAAATGAAATGCATTTTCGTCCTTTTATTCATTTGTTTGTCTTTCTACCCAATTAAAAAGTACAAGGATCAAAACTATGAACTCGATTTTGATTGGGTGAAGACAAAAATAACTGATTCTTAAAGGAAAGTACTAAATCCGCTAATGTTTTTACAAACCTCGATGACCATTTTGTTATTTCGAAACTGCAGGGACGAAAAATATCATTTTTAACAAACCAAATTGTTAAATGAATCCAATGGGTCGAAGATACTTAAATACATGACGTTTTGAATCAATTCTTTCCACACTCTGACCAAAATATTCGTCAAGCGAGACGCATTTTGATTTTTTTTAATCGTTAGTGAAAAACTCATTTTAAAGAGTCAATTGGGTGTTGCCACGTGTCTCTTTTCACTCCTTGTCGACAAGAGACCAAGTACAAACACCACCCAGTAAGGAGCTATTATATCCCTATCGATCGTTGATGAAGGTACGCCGACACCATGACCGCTGTGACTACCTCCTTTCCTCCATCGCAATCCCCTTGTTACTCCCTTTGCAAACCTTGTTCCTCCCTCCATCTGATGTTTCATCGTTGATCATCTTCATCAGTCGTAGTTGCATCAGAATCGAAGAGATATGAATCCACCAGAAGAAATAACCAATGCATAAGGGTGTTTTCTTTAACCTAGAACCTAGAGTCGTTACGCTTCATATGGGGTTTGGGTTTTTTGTTTTGATAACTGATCTTAAAAAATGAAGTGACATCTGTTTTAACCTAAAATCTGTTATTTATACGTAGAGTTTCTAAAATGTTTAAGATAACTTTGAAATTCGAGTGTGAGTTGCAATACATCTAAGTCAAAACCGAATGAACCCAGTATATCCCAACTGAGATCAAGTATGAGTTGGATATCTGTGTTAACAGAATATGCAAAATACAAGTGTATCCATATGCTTGCAGACAATATTTTCACAACTAACTATCTGAATAATGATGATTTAACGTTTTGTTTGTACATTGGTTATGTGATTTAATTCTCGATGATACTGTTAAATATTTGCTATTCCTGAAGGGGCATTATTTCTGAATTTCGTCCCTATGTGTTTTTGTCTTGATTGGTTAATCCAATCGAGAGAAAATGTTGTTGTTTGCTCGTATTTTGATTGCCGACGTGCTCTCGCCTTAAAATCTCTTTCAAAAGTGGGAGATGTGTGAGTTGTCTCATTTTCTACTAAACCGAGAAACAGTGTAAGAATCTTCTCGTATCTTTTAAGATAAATAATCTAGAAGATATATATAAACACTTAACGGAAACATAACTCGTTTGATTGTCGGACGAAATGTACATTATTCAGTTACGTGCCGGTTCTATTTTCATATCAAATAACGGTTTGTCGTTGTGTTTCAATTGGATTTAACGTAATGGAATTGGAATTATATTATGATTGACGACCTTTGATTGCGCAAATCGTGTACGTCTCTTTTAGATGTGTTTAATCATATATGATTAAAAATTTGTATCACGTGTTAGACACTTGTTCATAGGTGAACCATCTTGTTTTAACATTAAAAAAAAATATTGTGTTCATATGTGAACCATATTACCAGATACACGTAATGCAAACTAGGTATATACAGATTACCAATTATTTTGAAAAAAAGTGAACAATGTCCAGAAGTAAACACATGAACATTGTTTATAAGCACGACTTAATGTTTGTTCATAAGTGAACTAGAGACAATTCCACATTTATTTCACATGTGAACCAGACTACATAATGTATGTGTTACTAACATAAAACATGGACGTTACAAAAATCTTTATGATTTTTTTCCAAATATACCCCTGTTCATAAGTGTTCATCTATGTCTATAACGCATCTTATTATAATTTATTAAATAAAATGCCATAATGATTATAGATCATAATTTCCAAGATGAAGGGCTCAGATTGGTTCATAAAGTATCTATATAGAGTCGAGTTCATACGATAATTATACATATTTAAAAAAATAAGAAAATCCTCGAATCACGTGTGATTTTACATTAAAATAACGTACAAAATCATATGTGATTCACGTGACTTTGCCATGCGACTTTGCCACACCCATAGGGTCACTTGCATACCTTTTTGCCCGTAATGCAAAATCATGTGTGATTTTGTATGTAATTTGACTATTCTCTTATTTTTCTTAAACATGTATCATCCTCGTATCAATTTACCTTTTTATATATATATATATATATATATATATATATATATATAGAGAGAGAGAGAGAGAGAGAGAGAGAGACGGAGGTTCATAAGAGAATATGATCAAAGTAAGAAAACACGAGAATCCCTATATCACTTGGTCAAACCGCATTTGCGTGCCCAACAAGCCGTGACCCAGGTTGCGGCTAAGGTCGTCCGTCTCTCTAGATATATTATAGTCACACGTGATTGAATGTAAAATCATATGTGATATAGGTGTTCTCATATTTTCTTACTTGAACCATGTTCTTATTTGAATTCAACCCTATATATATACATGTATATATGGATTTGTTTTTTATTCAGAAAATATTAACGTAAGATAACACGGTTTCAAATTCAAATATGAAGGTAATGTTTGGTATGCAGACATGACTGGACAAGACAAAATTAGTCTGGATAAGATTATAGGATTGGACCAATTGTCTATATGATGTTTGGTACGACCAGGACAAGACTGAACAAATAATTGTTAAAATGACAATATAGCCCCTAAATATTCTTTAATGATTTTATATACCATATACAATAGTAAAATATAACACAAATCAAACAAATATTCAAATTATCTAATTTATAAACTTTCTTACACATTTTCAGACACACACACACACACACACATATATATATATATATATATATATACATAAATATATACATTTATATGTTAATACCAAATTTGAATACATAATTTGATATAACTGACATACCGGTAGTCGTTGAGGTAAAGGTGGTGATGACGATATTGTACTGACCAGTGGTGTTGATACAAGTGGAGGTGGTGGCAGCTACCCGCCGACGCTAATAGAGATGGAGGTGACGGTTGTTGCGGAGATCGAGATGATAACTGTAAAGAATGTAAAAATACTGACTTTTTCTGGTATCCCATGTAATACCAAACATAACACATGATTTCACATCCATTCCAGTCCAATCTCATACACCAAACACAACCATAAAACCAAATTGGTTCACCAAACATTGAACCATACCATATCAGACAAAAACCCGTTTTCTTTAAATCACTTTATATTACCATTAATATTATATAATAAGAATATTAAATTATATATATATATATATATACACATAAATACAAACAAATATATATATATATATATATATATATATATTCCATATATTTGTATAGATTTGCAAATTGAGCATGGCATGATTGATGATTGTAGTCCATAAACAAAGAACCAGCACATGGCTTGGTTTGCTGGCATTTCCCAACACTCACTTTATTCCCTCCCCAACCCCAATCAATCCCATTTGCCACTTCATTTTTACCATATATATAGAATATAATATATATATATATATATATATATATATATAACACCCGAAACAATAAACTGACCCAATAACTTCGAATTCAACTTAAAACCATAGTGAAAGTTATTGGTAGTCTACAACTTTGTAGTTGTCCGATGAATTAGTCGTTGTCATAGTCTCTGTGGCCGTGGAGGCTCCAGTAATCGCCTGGAAAAAATAACCGATGTATATAAGCTGACCTGAAAATCCACGGTTATTTGAGAGCAATCAGGCACCACATGTTACATGGAGTGGTTTAGTTTTGAGACAATTTCAAACCCACATGGCCCACTTGATCCCTCCAATCACAATCATCTCCATTTGACAGCTTTCTCCAACAACATAACAAATCTCACACCATGTATTTGCTTATATAAGTTTGGTGCCATCTTTTGTGTGTTGGCAAAGACATTTGGTGACTACCCTTTTGAAACCCTCTTTCAAATCAGTCAAGAAACTGAAAACAAACCAACTCTACCCATGTCTACATGTTGCTCTAATCCTTCTTTAATGGGTCAAAATCAAGAAATCTTGGCCAAAGAGTCGTCGAACGAGGAGCAAGGCGCGAGCTTTTTGATGCGGAAGGGGAACCCGGGTCGTGGTTTGATCCGGGAAGCATCCATGATGAATCTTGGTAGCGGGAACGGCAGAGAAGATGATATCGAAGATGATGAGAGTGAGTTCACGATGGGGAGGTTGATCCGGCAAGCGTCTCTCGACTCTTCTCGTTCGTCTCCTCCGCAACGAATCGCTAAGGTATGTTTATACCATGTTGAAATATACTTTCTATCATGTCAATCTTGTGAGAATACGTGGAACCCCATTAGATTAATTTTCAAAAGAGCAGTTGAGAATACTCCATATTATCCCAGAGTGTTTAATCCCTACAATGATAGACCTTAACTCTGATACCATGTTGGATTATGTGGAATCCCATTAAAATCCAACATATAAAGAGAAGAAATGGTCCAAATCTAGCCGCTGCAAAACTCCAACAAATCTGATCTTACAAAAACCTTCGACCTGATACATAGTTTATGTCACGATCGACTTGTTTTACCGATGACTAAAACTACGTTTTATGCAGGTTATGACAGGAAGTTCGAGTTTACCTCGATATCCGTTACAAAAACCCGAAGCAAATCAAGAAAAGATGAGGAACAGAAGCAAAAACTCCATGAAAATGGGGAAGAAGGCACCAACAATCCCAGCAGGGTGGGTTGATAAGGGTTCATCAGAAGATATGAAGGAACAAATCAAGTTCTGGGCCAGAGCTGTGGCTTTCAATGTCCACCAAGATCGGTATTAAACCGATAAGAACAGATACGTACGTATTACGTACAAACAGTGTACATAATTATAAAAGTTTGATCCGGTTAACTCATAAATATGATGCTAACCGAAACTTTTTTGAGTTTTTGCGATGTAATTAACTCGATTTCAATAAAATGATTTTACGTTTGATGATGTTTGTCCAACAGGGTTTGCTTCAGTAGTTGATATTTACTGTCTGGTTTTTTTAACCGATTTAAAGCATAAAATCCTGGTTAATTTAACCGATCACAACTGTTTTGGCTCGGTTAGTATAGGTTGAAACAGTCGGGTTGTATTGTTCAGTAGCTGATTATAAAATATAATATAAATGAAAAGGGTTTCATTTGATTTGACACTTCAAACCGCAAATTGAACTGCATACCTTGGTGACCAACCGAGTAATGAAGTTCGGACCTAGCCTAATTGTTTCGGTTCAAGTTTAATCGGTTTCAGCCAAACCCTGAACGCCCGTTGATATCGGACAAATGGCTGCAGAGATAGAGGAGCAGATCGAGTATTGCAGAATGAAACTTTGCTTGCTTTAGAATTGACGTTCGATGTCTGATTGACTATTATAATACGGGTCAAACTCAAGTTTATAGCGACATATTGACTTCTTGGGGCCATATGAGCATTAAATAAAAAAATTTGACACTTAAAAACACCATCCACGAGGGTGAAGGTTCTTTCAAACCCAACTACAAAATGATTAATGGGAATGGAACCTAAATCTTGCAATTGCAAATTTGCAAGTAATCTGGGTCTCATATTTTATACATGAAGTACTGTTTATTGATGTATATTACTTATAATTTAAGATTACAAGTAATTATATATAAGTACAACTTATTAAGCTCCATGTTTGAATTCGTATAACTAACTATACATAAATATAATCAAATACATGATAAAATTTTTATTTCAAATATAAAATCTAAAATATAATTAGGATAATTATTAAATTATAACAGAATACTTAGTTATTATCTTTATAAAAATTATATTATTAAATTCAAAAATAAATTATTCTTCATTAAACTTAAATTAAATTATAATAAGAAAATGAATTAAAGAAATTACACAAAAAAAAAGAATTTATATATTTTTTTTAATTGTCATTATATTTTCAAAGTTATATTTTATTAAGAAATTATTGTTTGATCAAAACCACATAAATTCATA
Organism: Cynara cardunculus var. scolymus; assembly: GCF_001531365.2. NCBI lineage: Eukaryota > Viridiplantae > Streptophyta > Magnoliopsida > Asterales > Asteraceae > Cynara > Cynara cardunculus. The sequence goes on from NC_037544.1 coordinate 2,235,874, forward strand.
TTATAACATTGATAGAGACCAAAAAAATAAAATGAAACATTGAAATCAAGATACATCTTGTTGCATTGCACGAGTACCCTTCTAATGAATTAATAATGTTAATTTGTTATTTCAGTTAAATTAATTATTCCAGTTTAGAAAATATTCTATATATGTGTATATATTAATTTTTTTCAAATAAAATATTAATACAATAAAGTTAAATTAATTTAAACTTTTTGAATTTTATAATTATCTAAAATTACAATTATACATATTAAAATATATATTTTGATAATATGACATGTAATCTAATATACAAAAGTCATATATAATATAATTTAATACACACGATTAATAAATCAATACAAATAAAATTACATATTTATTCGTCTAAAAGTTACTGTATTTTTTTATCGTACAATTTTCGTTATTGCTTTATCATAGTTTGATGTTTATCATACAATTTTTTAATTATTTATTTGAAATTAATGTTTATGTTTTAATTAATATTAAATTAAAATAAAGAATTATATATATATCATGTATTTATTAAGTAGAATATAATTAAAACGAATATAATAATTATAAAGTTGTTTATAAATGTTGCATTGAGTACCTTTTGATCCTCTCTCTCAGTGATTTGATGATAATCCCTTTTTCCTTTCGATGTATTTTTGTGATTCTGTACTTTCAGTTCCAGCGATCATTACACTGAGCATGTTCAGTGATCGCTGAAGAACTCGCATTGTAATTCATTCAGAGACAACGATACTTCAAGAAAACAACACTCACACCAAAGATCCTCCAGCAAACGT
>NC_037544.1:2237166-2273451 GCF_001531365.2 Cynara cardunculus var. scolymus
TTTAGCAATATCTTTTCTTGTATTTGCTAACCTTTGTGTGTAACTTAAGATTGTTTAGACAGGTTTCTTGTACCTTATCTTTCCGCAAACAATCTTGTAAAATCTGTATTGATTTTCTCTATCAATATATATTTTAAATTTGAAAAGTGTGTTTGTATTCATCCCCCCCTTCTACAAACTGTTTAATATTCTTGTAGACCCTTTGGGACCAACAGTACCACTTTTGAAACTGTACATGAATTGAACGTGTATAAATAGTAATTACAAAAGGTGATGGGGCAAAATTGAAAGCACAAATGAATTGCAAAGATGTGGATGGTCTTGCAATAAAAAATGGTTTACAGAATGTAGATAAACATATCTTGTACCAAACTTTCATGTCTAATTCATGTCCACCAATCATATGAATACACGTAGCCTGATAAAGAAATTAAACATAAATTAATTTGTTTCAAATAAACAAGAACCTAATAGAGTACTTTATAGAACTTAGGTTTATAGGAGAACCAAACTATAAAGTATCTTACCAAAAAACATTACAATAAGTTTATAAGATGTTAATAGGCATTTTAAGTTTTTAATAAGTTTTTTAGAACGCTTCTAAAATATAGTGTCCTATTAGCTATTTTACAGGACATCTTTAAGAAGTATCATATAAAGTCATTTTTTACAGGACAACAACGTTTATAACACATTTTTTTCAAATAATATCGTATAAAATAGTTAGCATGATACTTTATTTTAAAAGCGTTATAAAAAACCTGTTAAAATGTGTAAAAATGATATATAAACCTACTGTAACATTTTTAGATATGAACTTTTTGGGTTGTCCTATAAAATGAATTTTGTTGTGGTGTGAATTGGTTTGGAGGTTATTAGATGGACCTGTTACCAGGGTTTGAGACATCATAAATGATATTAGAGCAGTGACGCCTCGAGATCTAACTGATTGGATTCATGCATTTAATGTGAATATTGATTATAGCTCTGTACGGGTTGAGGTGTAGATTTACTCCCCGATCACCATGAAAGCGTATCTGAATCAACTGTTCGATATGTGTTCTCAATCACATCATTTATATTTTAACATCTGTTTCCACCGGTTTTATTCAAATTGGGAATATAATTCAATCTCGTCCCCATTTAAAGCCTCGTAATGTGAAAATGTACGAAAGTTGAATGCTACTCGTTTGCTTTCATATTACGGGTATAACTTTATCTCAGAATAGCAATCAAACGCTCACGTTTTAACCTAGGATTCTGTATTCATGAACTGCTTTTTTTAACTCGTTAAGTTCAGATACTTGTTCTTAGGCATTACTAATGAACGTTACCATGAAAAACATGAGTCACCGTGATGACGGCCGTTGCAAGTTTTGGTCCTATGAGAAAGACGATCCCATAGTCTTTGTTGTCGGAAAACACGTTCTTCTATTTAGTACGAAATAAACATTTTTCATTCGAAACTAATGAGTTGTTTACCAACACAAATTAGGTAATCACTGTCAATATCTTATATCGTGATTTATCTATACTATATTATAAAGTATTTGACAAAAACTTTTAAAAATTATTTCTTATGCATGAAATACTGTATATTGATGCATATTACTTAAAATTCAAGATTACAAGTAAATTATGCATAAGTACAACTTATTAAAGCTTCATATTTGAATTCGTGTAACTAACTGCAGATAAATATAATCAAATACATGATAAACATCTCATTTTAAAATCTCAAATATAATTAGGATAATTATCAAGTTTAGCAAAATAATTAATTATAATCTTTATAAGAAAAAAATTATGCATAAGTACAACTTATTAAAGCTCAATATTTGAATTCGAGTAAATAACTGCGGATAAACATAATCAAATAGAGGATAAACATCTCATTTTAAAATCTAAAATATAATTAGGATAATTATCAAGTTTTAACAAAATAATTAATTATTATCTTTATAAGAAAAAAATTATGCATAAGTACAACTTATTAAAATTTCATGTTTGAATTCGTGTAACTAACTGCAGATAAACATAATCAAATAGGGAATAAAAATCTCATTTTAAAATCTAAAAAATCTAAAATATAATTAGAATAATTATCAAATTCTAACAAAATAATTATCAAGTTTTAAATTAAATATAAATTATTTCGTTATTGAATCTAATTAAGTTATAATAAAAAAATTAAATTAAAAAAATTATACAAAAAATGTAACTTTTTAAATAGTTAATTTGATACTAATATCGAGATATTTTTGTAAAATTTTATGATATTTTCAAATTTATATTTTATTAAAAAAATAAAAACATTATCATTTTTTTAAAATCAAATAAAACCATATTATAAAATCGATCGAGATAAAAAATAAAATAAAATATTAAAATAAAAATATATCTCTCGTTATGTTTCTACGTTTCTCCTAGTATATTAAGATGAATTGAAAAAAGAATAAAGAAAAATCCGTCCGCCCCCAATTTACCGAAGTCAAAGCATACAGAAGAAGTCAACAAACAAAAAAAAGGTTTTTCCCTCTTCTCTCTCGTTCCTCCTTCCTGCCCCTGCCCCCCCAAACCGCCCCTCGCCGCAAGCTCCCGGCGACTGCGAGTGTACAACCAGCGCCCACCGCCCAGCTACTGTTCTGGCGCGGGGAGACTTTGCCTCCAGCAGCCTGTCACGCTCAGCGACAACCCTCCTCTGTTCTCCCGGCTAGGTATCTTAGATTTTTTTTTTTGCATTTACGAAGTTTCGTATTTGTTGTTTGATGATAGGTAGTTATTTATCTGTGTATTTTTAATTGTTTTTTTTGTTTGTTTATTGGAAAATGTAACAAGTTAGGGTTTGTTAATTTAGAAATTTTTATCTAAATTAGGGTTCATTGAAAATTGATCTGTTTATTGTTGAGTATATATGGTTAGGGTTTGGTAATTGGTAAATATTATTTGAATTAGAGTTTGTTGGAAATGGATTGTTTGGGTTTGTTCATTGGGAAAATTATAATTGAAGTCAGGTTTGTTAATTGAGGAAATGTTTTTTGTAAGTCAAGGTTTATTGAAAATCGATTTGTTATTGTTGATTATTAATTGTTAAGTTTTTTTTTGCTAATTGGTAGTTATTGATTTGATAGAAAAAAATGCAAAGCTTTCTGAAAAGGAAGGCATCCACATTCGGAATCGATAGTGGTGATATCGGTGGAGAATCTTCAAGTGCAAATGCCTATCATGATATTCCTCAATCTAGCTCTACTCAATTGGTATCAATGGAAGTTGATAATCTTTTGGTATCTATGGAAGTTCATTTGAATGATCTTCCTTGGGATCCATCCGAAAGAAAAAGAATTTCGGAGTATCACCCAAATCTAAGAGATGAAATAAGGCGAAAGTATTTGATTAGAGGACCTTGTCAACCACGTAACCATGATTTTCCCAGAAAAATGATAGGGAAGAACGCAAGACGTTTTTGTCCAACTTGGTATGATCGATATGGTAATTGGTTAGAGTATAGTGTGAAAGCGGATAAAGCCTTTTGCTTGTGTTGTTACTTATTTAGAGATCAATTTGGAAAACAAGGTGGGACTGACGCTTTTGTAACTGAAGGCTTTAATAGTTGGAATAAAACGGAAAGACTTGGTCTTCATGTGGGTAACTTTAATAGTTTCCACAATAGAGCACTTAAGAAATGTGAGGATCTAATGAGACCAGATCGATCTATTGTCGCTGTCTTTCATAGGCAAAGCAATATTGTGAACAATGAATATCGAGTGCGATTAAATGCTTCAGTTGATGCCGCTAGATATTTGTTGAATGATGACCTAGCAAACACTCTAAGAGATGGTCTAATGGTGGTTCCAAGTATTCAAAAGGATATTGTATGTTGCTTTGCACAAGAAGTACTAAAACCTGTTTTAGAAGAAATTGGTGATGATGTGTTTGCGTTATTAGTTGATGAATCTCATGACATATCTAGAAAGGAGCAAATGGTTGTTGTCTTGCGGTATGTTACATCAGGAATTGTTAAGGAAAGATTTGTTGGTCTTCTTCATGTTATGGGGACAAATGCTTTATCTCTTAAATCCGCGATTGAATCGTTATTTTTTGAATATGGATTGAGTTTGAAAAAGGTTAGAGGTCAAAGTTATGATGGAGTAATGAATGTGTGCGGTGAGTTCAATGGTTTGAAAGCTTTGATCTTGAGAGAAAATAGTGCAGCATATTATGTTCATTGTTTTGCTCACCAGCTTCAGTTGGTTGTTTTGGCAGTTGCAAAAACACATCTTGGTGTTGGAAACTTCTTTGATATGATGGATGTTGTGATGAATGTGGTTTGTTCTTCATGCAAACAAATAGATGATATTCGAGAAAGTCAAAAAGAGAAAGTGAATGAAGCCATGGGTAGTGGTGAAATTGAAGGTGGAAGTGGGTTAAATCAAGAGCGTTCTCTTGTAAGACTTGGAGATGCACGATTGGGTTCTTATTACAAAACACTTTTGTCTTTGGTTGATTTCTTTCCATCGATTGTTGACGTGCTTGAATATGTTGAGGAGGCAGGCGATAATACAATTAGTCAACGTCAAGCAAATGCTCTTCAAATATATTTCAAATCATTTGATTTTGTGTTTTACTTGCACTTGATGTTGCACATTTTGGAGGTCACAGATTTATTGTCACAAGCTCTTCAAAGAAAGGATGAAAATATCTTGAATGTTATTTCATTGGTGAAATCAACAAAGCAACAATTGCAAAAGCTCAGAGTTGATGGATTTTGTTCACTTTTGAAGAAGCTCTCTTCTTTTTGTGAAAAACATGATATTGAAATGTTGAACATGGAAGAAGCTTATGTTAATCCAAGACACCGTAGACAAAAGACCAATATCAGTAATGGGCATTATTATGAGTTTGATTGTTTTAATACAATTGTAGATATTCTAATTCAAGAGTTTGATGACAGATTTAATGAGGTAAGTTTTGAATTGCTCACTTGTATGGCAGCTTTGAATCCACATAATTCATTTTGTGCTTTTGACCCATCAAAGTTACTGAGGTTGACTGAGTTCTATAAGGATGATTTTAGTCGTCTGGAAATCATGACTTTTGAGCATGAGCTTAACCTCTACATTCACAATGTGCAACAAGATGGAAGATTTGCAAACCTGAAAGGTATATCCGAACTTGCTAGAATGATGGTGGAAACAAGGAAACATCTTTCATTTACTTTGATTTATCGATTATTGAAGCTAGCATTGGTCTTGCCTGTTGCAACTCCAACAATTGATAGATGCTTTTACTCAATGAAGCTCGTGAAATCAGATATGTGCAATCGAATTGGTGATGATTTTTTGAACGACTGTGGGATTTGTGCTGTACAAAAAGAACAACTTGCCAAGGTTACAGATGAAGATGTAATGGACCGCTATCAAAAGATGAAAATTCGTTGAGAACAGCTGTAGAACGTAAGTTGCTTCTCATTTTTGATGACATTGCAGTTTTCTATCTGACCGTCATTTTTGTTAAATACACTGACTTGTACGTATTACCTAGTTTAGCATATTAACTATAAATGAGAATCTAGTGTACTTCAACTAATACTTCAGTTATCATAATGATATATATAGAGAGACAGGTAGGTTCATACGAGAATGATACCTATTTAAGAAAATAAGAGAATGGCCAAATTACGTACAAAATCACATGTGATTTTACATTAACGGCAAAAAAAATGTGGGGGCGACCCTATGGCCGCGTGGCAAGGTCGCTTGAATCACATGTGATTTTGTACGTGATGTTAGTGTAAAATCACATGTGATTCAGTTATTCTCTTATTTTCATAAATAGGTACCATTCTCGTATGAACCCGACTATATATATATAGCATAATGTCATGCTGTGCTTCAACCAGAAGATTAAGGATCACCCTGCACATAACACTTGTTAAATGCTGGGCTGTTAAACAGAATCTGAAACTTAACACACACATACATACATACATATATATATATATATATGCAATACCCATCTGCTATTACACTGGTTTTGAAGATAAAAAAGCCTGTTAGAAACAAGAAATGAAAGGACAAATTAGCTAGAACAGATAAAGATTTGATCTTGATCCAGAATATGCGATTTCTGAAGTAGATTTGTTCCATTTCTTTATGGTCTGCCATTTTGATCAAGAGCTCCAACTATAGAAGTTTTTTGCGCTATCTTCTTGTCTGGTTCATACTGAATCATGGGTTCTTTAGTGATATCCAAGAAATGCAGAACTATGACCATAGCTACAGAACCAATAAACATAGGAATCGGGCCAAAAATCCATAGGAGCAAAGTGGTTGCAAAGTAGAGTGCACGCAATCCGACTGCCCAGAAATTGCTTCCTCTTATCACTGCTTTTTGGATGCATTTAACAGGAACATCGCCCGTAGGCATACATATGAGGAAACTAGCATGAATAAAGTGCCTTGTGGTTTGTACAAAACAAGAAAATGCCAATAGGAAACACGATAGAATGGCTACGTATTTGACGGAGTTTGTGGATTTACTCGTATCCCCTAAGATCATACTGCTTGTAATGAAGTTATTGGATGAGTTTCCGAGTAGAGCTCCAATAAGAGAACATAGAACTAAAGAGATTGAAGATAGGGAAGTCGAGGCTGATAATTGACCGTTAAGAACAGCTACTGCAAACCCTCTATCTTTTTGTTCAACCTGCATCAATTCAAGAAAAAACCAAGGATCTACAATGAATAAGAGATGTATTCACTATGAATAAGAGACGTATTCACTATGAGTAAGAGATGTATTCACTATAAACAAGAAGTTATACCTGAAGAATTTTTTGAACCCAGCCCTTTTTGTTATTATTCTCGTAGACGAGCGCTGTATCTTTACAATCATTGAGGTATTTGTGGAGAAGGTAGAGATGATAGACGAACATTATCAATAACCCAAATGGCACCAGGATTAAATCCAAGTGTTCTTCCTTCCAAATCCACCCCATCTGATTTCTTTTAACTGTTTTTTGTTTGTGAATGGAGGTAGCATATAATCTATTGGGGGAAATGGGTTTGACTTTGTGATTGAAATTTGTTTTCAAGAAATTGGTTGTTGGCTATTCACATGGCATCATATACACAACTTGCAAATGTTTATTCATTGCTTCACTTATTAAAATGCATAGCAGTTTTGTTCAAGATCTTATCTTTCTGWTTGCTAATTTGAAGACTTGGATCTCCCCCAACAAGATTGAAGGTTGATTGGCRSWACAGGTTAAGGTTAGGGTATATAGATTAGGTTTTTGAAAGGAGACCCACTGGACTTGAAATCTTGAATGCTGTGCATAGAAAGCTGGCATTTTTATTTTAAAGGACAGAGAACCTTCCTAAAATTTAGTTAAATTATTAATTTGGGTAACTTGGGTATTCGAGTCAKTTTAAGCRCACCRACTCATCACAGGTGAACCTGCATGGCTACAAGGGCTTTGATAGTGCCTTGATTTGAATCCAAAGAAGATAAGAATTCCACTACATCCCCTGAGCTTTAACTAGTATGTCATAGGCAAAAACTTGGGTTGTGGCACACTGGTTAAGTCTCATGGGATGTAGTGGAAATTTTCATCTACACTAAGTTTGAATCCAGACTCAGCCAAAGCCCTTGTGATCATGGAGATTCACCTGTGACGATTCTAGACCATTCATGGTCATTGAAGGATTAGTCGGTGCGCATAAGCTGGCCCGAAAACCAACGATTAACCAACAAAAGAGTTCAAATAGTATATGTACAGAAGATTTGTAACAAAACTTTTTAAGATATGATTATTTAATGTAACAGAAAGAAGCAACTAAATTCCATTCAATGTATGCAAGGAAACTTTATAGATAAAAAAAATGATATTTGATGTTATTATTATTTTATTATGTTATTGTCCAAATTATTGGTATTTAATTTTTTACCCTGTAAATGTTTACCGGGTAAGAGTTTTCTGAACCTCGATTGTCATGCCTTTCACTGGGCAAGATTCACGGCATTTGTCATGCTCGCATCTGGACTCACGGTTTTAAAATGCATCTGATAAAGGAGATCTCTTATAAGGCAATTTTTCTTACTTGTCCCAACCAATGTGGGATCTTACGATCCTCATGTTCTTGAGTGAGAGAGAAAGGAGAGGAAATATAACATTTTTACAAATATACTCTTATTTATATTAGAGTAAATTATGGATTTGGTCCCTTTGGTTTGGTGGTTTATACGAAATGGTCCTTGAACTTCATTTATTTAGGACTCGTCGTATGTCATTTTGTAACGAATTGGTCCCTCTCTCTAGCAACCATCAAGTTCTTCCGTTAACCTTGAGCGCATTTATTTAGGACTCGTCGTATGTCATTTTATAGGATATATATATATATATATATATATATATATATATCCCATAGATTAATTAGTATTAAATATTTGGACAGTGGTTATCCAATGAAATTAATAATAAAGGAATCAAATCTAAGAAATTTGAAAAGGAGTAATACTGGTCTAATGACAACTCAACCAAAAGCCAACTTGTCAACTACACTTTAATGCTAACAAGATTTCACTGACTTTTCAAGGAAAGAGAATGAGAACAAAATAAGATAAAAAAACCAGAAAACGTTATGTAATCTCATAGCGACCACCTGTTTTGTAAATAGTCAGGAGTCATCATATTTGAACCTTTGTGGCCATAAAAGAATTTTTATTCCTTTTTGGATTTGAACCTGAGACCTCCTTAACGGGTACGCAACGGGGAGGGGAGTGTGAGACACATCCCTGTCTCCTTCCCCGGTTTGAGACAAACGGGGATCCTCGTCCCATCCCCGTTTTAGCAGGGAATCCGCATCTTCGATAGGGGCGGGTGGTCTGGGTTCTCCAATGGATCAGGGGCCATTCTCATGCCTACTTATGGTAACATTTCAATAAGTTTCGGGATTCTTCTTTGACCACTTTGTTCCAATTATTATTTATGCCCTTCATTCTTGTTAATTATTAGTCATTGACTAATATTAATTTTTGATAATAATTTAACATTAATTATTTAATATTTTAAATTATCATCAATCATGTTTATTATTTTTATACTATTATTTATTTGTTCAAAGCTATATTTCTTTTATCATATAAATATTAAATTTTAGAAAAATGTTTAATAAACTATTTAATTAAAAGAAATTATTTATTAATTATTTATTAATTAATTAAATTATACATAGTTAGACAAACTTTTTTTATTCATATTATATGTAATACTGTTTATTCAAATTAATGATTTGGATTTGAATTAAAGGTAAAAAGATATTAAAAGCTTTAACCACAAGTGTGGTGCCTGATTGGTTTGAGCCAAGCTCAAAAGTACCAGGAGGTCCCAGTTTCAAATCCAAGGAGGAATAAAAATCTTCTTATGGCCACGAAGGTTCAAATGCGGTGACTCCGGACTATCTGCAAAGAGGTGGTCGTCCTAGGATTAGTCGGCTCGCATAACGAATTGGATATCTAGGTTAATAAAAAAAAAAATATTAAAAGCTTTACCATCAAAGATTTTCTTAAGATAAGCAAAACATAACAAATGAACCAGTAACTAATAATTTAGATAAAAATAATATCAAATAAATCTGGTTCAGACACAAAATACCACCCTCCATTTCAAATTTCCATGTTAGGGTTGTTCATCCAACGCTTATCCGGTAAGCGCTTACCCTATGAATTCCAAGATACTCTCTTTAATTAAGAATGAAGGTTTGGTTGCAATATCGAGGTACTGATGGCACAATGGGCACTAATGTCATTATTGCTCAGTGATAATAGTAGAATCAATGGTCTCAGGAACAAATCAAGTGGAGACGAAGTGGGGACTGAGACAGTTCGGTTCATATGCGGTGTGGGCATTAGAGCATTAAGGGACCTTTACCTAATACAAGAGGACGGGGGTAAGCGCTTATCGGTAATTGTAAACATTTGCATTTAACTTATCAGGTAAAACTTTCTTCTACTGAAACATCATCGTATATAACATGTTTATTCGTAAGCACTTACTGGGTAAGAGTCGTAACTATTACTTATCGGGTACAACTATCGGTTCTTGCTATAACTGGAATGAGCATGTTCGGGAAGAAAAGAAAAAAACTGTCTTTTTACATAAAGCCTCTTCTTTGAATGTTTACTAGAATAAGCCATTTTCTATATTATTAAGCTATTATCAAACAGTCATGTATATCTAATTGAATAAGCCGTAACCGTAAGTCCTATTAAGCTCATTCAGCTACTACTAACAAAGTAAACGGTTCTCTTGAAATAATTAAACCAAACAAATCGAGTAAATCAAATGTTATTATAAACATAACTCCAATACCATGATCAGAATCAAGAAAAGAGACCAAAAATCATCAAGAACACTTCCAAGATTCGATCTTTCATCCCCAATACTCCATGAATCCATTTCTCTATTGCCTTCCAATTCCATCGTGTTCAAAAACCCCAACTACAGAAGTTATTTCCTGCTCAATCTTCTGCAAAAAATGGCCACCATTCTTGTTTCCCCCATACCTTATCATCGGATCCTTGTTGATATCCAGAAAATACAAAATCATCACCGCAGCAATCGAACCAACCACCATCGGAATCGGCCCGAAGATCCACAACAACAAAGTGGTCGCAAAGTAAAGTGCTCGTAATCCAAGTGCCCAGAAATTGCTCCCTCTTATCACTGCTTTTTGAATGCAATCAAGAGGGACATCACCAGTTGGCATACTGATGAGAAAGCAAGCATGAACAAAATGCCTTGTGGTTTGCACAAAACAAGCAAAAGCCAGAAGAAAACACGACAAAATGGCGATGTATTTGATGGAATTTGTGGATTTGCTTGTGTCCCCTAATATGAAACTGCTTGTAAGCAAGGTGCTCGATGAATTGCCAAGTAAAGCTCCAATTAGGGAACATAGAACTAAAGAGATTGAACAGAGGGAGGTTGAGGCTGATAAATGGCTGTTCAGAACAGATATACCAAACCCTCTATCTTTCGCATCAAACTGCAACAACAAAAACCCAAATCGATTTCAACAAAATTCCTAAAGAAACTGGAAAAATTAAGTATATATACATATATATATATATATATATGTATGTATACCTGAAGCATTTTCTTGACCCAAGCGTTTTTGTTGTGATTTTCGTAGCCGATTGCAGTGGTTTCAGGATGTTTGAGGTATCTGTAGAGAAGGAAGAGATGATAGAGGCACATGATGAAGAACCCAAATGGAACCAAGATCAAATCCAAGTATTCTTCCTTCCAAGTCCAACCCATTTCAGTTTCTTGATTTCTTGATTTCTGAAGTGGGTTAATGGTGTTGTTGGGAGGGGGGAAGGGGTTGAATGTATGATGGTTATGGTCTTAATAGAGGGTCTGAATGAGGTAAATGAAAGTGGGCATGACTGATTGATTTGTTTTGTCAAGGAGAGTTGGTGGGAAAGTGTTGGGTGGATAACGACGGTCATATTCCACAACTTGGAAATGTTTATTCTTTTTTTAGCGGCCAACCTCATCTATTGATCTTAATTATAAAACCCTAAAAGAGACGGCTTCCACTACTTTTGGAGCTTGGTTGTTTATTATTGAAAGTTAACATTTTCACTTTTAAGGTAAAGTTTTTGTTCATTAAAACGGTATCGTATACAACGTTTTTATCTGGTAAATGTTTATCAGATAAAAGTCGTCACTCTTACTTATCGGATAAGACTTTCGGTCTTTGTCATCGCTCTTAGTTTTTTTGGTTAATTTCGATGGTTTCTTAATTGGTGGGGGCACAGACGGGAAACTACTGGGGGTAAGGGAAACTATCATAGAAAGTTAAGGAAAATTTTGTTTTTAACCTTTGTAAAGTTTTTGTTTTTTTCTAACGAGGGCCCATCGCCCCCCTTCCTCTTTTTTCCTACTTACCTTGGCCCTGTCCTTATGCATCGTTTCGGTCTAGCCTACGTTGAAGCGGCGTGCTGAAGTCTCAAATCGAATAAACACAACCAATATCTCTTATACTTGTATATCGGAACCCCTCCATTCCAAACCCTTTTTCTATAAGGAAAAGAAATGCGAAGAAGAGGAAAACGGATTAAAACTATATGTTTTTTTCCTTTTAACTTCTTAGGAAGGAAGGAAAAGAAACAGGGGGAAATATCATTTGTATTTCCTTCCATAACTTTCCTCCGAAGATCTGAGAAGAATAAAGAGAATAAAATCTTAAAACTTTCTTCCATACATGACTTAATGGAAAACTAATAAAACAATCCCTTACACATAATATATATATATATATATATATAGGTGGAGGTTCAAACGAGAACATTTCCGTTTTACTAGAACACGAGAGCACGAGGGGACCCTGCGATGTGCGGACGACGTGTTTTACGACTTAAGTCGCGTCAAAGGTTGTCTGTGTCTATGATTTAACATCACATGTGATAGTCTTGATGGATTATAGTATCATATCAACAATACTCTTATCACATGTGATAATACTTGTGAGGAGGCTTAGTGGTGTAAGGGCGACTTGGCCCACAACCAAGATCGCATCCAAAATCGATCGCGTCTCTGATTTAGTATCACATGTGATTGTCTATAGTAAAAGGATGTTCTTGTGTTCTCATAAAATGAAGGTGTTCTCGTTTAAACTCTTCCCCATATATATATATATATATATATATATATATATATATATATAAAGTTTGTTTCAAATACAACACATCGCATTTGTACAACTAATGCAACCCAATAAATTGTGATATTTATGAAAATGATGAGAGTTCATTTATTATGATTTGAATATTTATAGAAGATGAATATGGTTCATTAATTATGATCAATATTTTATATTATGAAACAATCAAAACTTCTATGAAATAGACGGTTGAGATTGGATTGTATTGGTTGCATAAATGTCAAAGGTTGTATAATAATAACCAACCCCTATATAAATAGGTATCACAATATATCACATTGTGTATCTTTGTTTTTAAGGTTTGAGTTGGTATCATAGTTGGTATCACAATATATCACAATGATTATCACATTGTGTATCTTTGTTTTTAAGGTTTGAGTTGGTATCATAGTTGGTATCACAATGATATCACAGTATATCACAATTGGTATCACATTGTGTATCTTTATGATTACTTGGTACCTGCCGGATTAATGTTCACCGAAGGCCAAAGATTGGAGGTCGGAGATATGAGAGAGGAGAGAGGAGTTTTTAAAAATACTTAAAATGCCCTCTAATTATAATTTTAATTTAAACTACCATAATTATTAATTTCCTAATTTATCCGTTGATTTGTTGTTGAGATTGGATCTCACAGTTACCACAAACTAATCAGTTCTCATTTGAGAGAGAGAGAGAGAGAGGAGCGATCAAATGAAAATCACTCTCATTTGTAAAAACCGTACAAACCATCCTCATACGTCGATTTCATTGTTTAATCTTATGAAATTTTTTCATGAAATTGTTTAATCTTGTGAAATTGTTTTATATAATATTTTTTTTGATGAATTTGTTTCATATAATATTTAATGTAATTTTAATAAAATTTGTTTCATGTATTTCTCTAAAATTAAAATAATGAAGATGATAATATCCATGATTAATACCCTCTACAATAAAAATGGTTAATCAATCTCTCATAATTACAAAAAAATGAACAAAATGAAAAATTATTATTGGTTAAATGAAGTTTTCACGGTTTTACAAATTGAGTGGTTTTTATTTGAACGCTCCCATATATATATATATATATATATATATATATAGAGAGAGAGAGAGAGAGAAAGGTTGGTTATTATACAACATTTTTCATTTGTACAACCAATACAACTCAATCTCAACCGTCCATTTAATTTGATGAATATGTGATTTTATAGAAGTTTTGATTGTTTCTTAATATAAATTATTGATCATAATTAATGAACCATATTCATCTTCCATAAATATTCAAATCATAATAAATAAATTCTCATCATTTCTAAAAATATCTCAATTAATTGAATTATATTGGTTGTACAAATAGATATGGTTATATTTGAAATATACCATATATATATATATATATATATATAGGGTATATTTCTTTTACAACCTTGTGCATTTGTACAACCTTTGCAACCCAATTAATTGAGATATTTATAGAAATGATTGGAGTTCATTTATTATGATTTGAATATTTATGGAATATGAATAGAGTTTATTAATTATGATTAATATTTTATATTAGGAAACAATTAATTGATTAAAAATTAAATGGTTGAGATGAGAGTTGTATAGGGTATAGGAATGGCAAAGGGTGTAGAATAACATCCCTATATATATATATATATATATATATATATATATATATATATATATATATATAAAATTGGATGCATCCAAGTTGTTTTATAAGATGGCAGCCTCCCGAGGATTGATGGGTTTAGTATACTTTTGTTTAATGAGTGCAAGTCATCCATCAATTAATGAAGTGGGTGTGCTGCCTATCATTATCATTATCATTATTCAATACCCGTCAACTTACTTTTATGGAAAACATTTTATATACACATTTCGGATATAAGATTTTATTGTGAAATAATATTTAAAAACAATTAATCAAATGGTCTTTGTCCTAGTGTTATCATAGTTTCTATCCTCCTAGAATGTTAGGGGTTCAAACTTCATCAAAGATGAAAAAGATGTGTGAGTTTATTTGTTGCATTTATCGTATATAAATATTACATACTTCAAAAAAAATATTAAAAAATAATTGAGAAAAAGAGTGTTGTTTATATGTGATTTATGTATAAGCATGCACAATCTTTACTTAAATAATGTAATAACTTCCCCATATTAGAAAATAAAATTTGTAAGCTCCTTATAAGTCTCAAATTGTGGGGTACCAATAACTTCCACCATGATTTTAACATGAATTTTACGATAAAAATTTATGTTAAATTCAACCTTCAACATTAAAAAAAGTATTTGAGTTTGAATACTGATTTAAAAAATTATTCGAGCTCGAGCCACAGTAATAACTGATACTAATTTCCTATAAATCAATATGGAACAAAGTGGTAGTTTCATGAATCTAATAATTGAAAGTATTAGTATGGCATAGCAGAAAAGGGGTTACAATTGTCAGAGTTGCACATGTGAAATTTTGCAGCTCCAAAGTATTATTGTGTTCTAAAAATCCGAAGCATTTGAAAAGTAAAGAAATGATCAATAATCCTTCATCTGGTTAAGATTTATGGTTTTGATCGTAAAGCATCGAATAATTTCTCGCATGATATGTGGAAGATAAAATGGTAGCTTTATAACTTTTAAAATAAACGGTAAAACAAGTGCATATGTGAACCCATGTGCTTCACATATGAATTATATGTTCATGTGAACCTCTGTAATTCACATGTGAATCATTTAACTAATTCACATATGCATTTGTTTGTCATCTATTTGTAAAAGTTACGAAACTACTCCTTTATTATTATATATGCATGTGTGTGCTCGCTAGACCATATAGGTTGCGATTATATGTTAAAAACCACAACAGTTTGAAGATAAACCTATACTATAAGATTTTCCTAGCTGGTAATAAATGTTGGGTCTTGAAACACTTTTCCGTAAGTCGTCACAATAAACCTCTCCTTGTGATCGGAATGAGGTAGATGCCTCTCAACCGAAGGACGGATCGAATCAGGGTTTCCTTAGATAGCCACAGGTCATGGGGATTTTCTTTGCTGTTACATTTACAACCCGTAGGTTTTATCAAGGTATACGTAAACTAGTCCAGATAACCCATAAACAATAAATAATTAAAATTGTATCATTTTCATGTAAATAATTTAAAATTGTCCCATGGAGAAATAAAAGTTCACATAACTCAAATTGCAAGGTAACATTTAGGCCCAAATCCAAATTCAAATAGTTAGGCCCAACCCGAATTTTACCTATAACAAAACTATCGTCACAATTTCTCTATTTTTTTTTATTAACTTGGATATTCAACCCGCTATACGAACCGACTAATCTCAGGACGACCACCTACTTTGCAGATAGCCCATAGTCAACGCATTTGAACTTCCATGCCCCCAAGGGAATTTTTATTCCTCATTGGATTTGAACTTGAGACTCCAGCTACAATTTCTCTATTTTTATCAAGTAACGTTCTAGCAACTTATGATAGGTGGTGTTAATTCAAAATAATACGATACAAAATTGTGAGACTGAAGTAATGGCAATATAATTTCGTCTTAACTTGGCTCATAAGTTATGACGATGTTGATTGTCGACAGGGGCGGATGGCTTAAGGGGCTTAGGGGGTCATGGCATAAAGTAACACGTGTTAATGCATGGGTTAAGAGGCCATGATGCACTAACGCGTTGCAGATAAAAATACAAGAAATATATAATCGAACTCGATGACATGATACTGTAATCAGTTTTTGATAAAACGGTAAACATAGTATACTCGTTTCTTGTTATTCGATTCAGAATCAAGATGGCATCATGTTGCATTTACCTTATATACTTTTAGTGTGTGTGTGTGTGTGTGTATTTTCTATGTTTCGTGATTCTTTTATTCTCCGCCACTCTCGGTCTTTATTTTGTGCTTTTGTATGGTTTTGAAAGTTTTTGTCAAATGCTTTATAATACAGTAAAAATAAGAATGATTTTTTTCAGTTAGCCCTTCTTCAGTCAGTACCTCTTTTCTTTCTTCCACTATCATTTAATTTAAATATGCACCCGTATATTTACATAACCATTCTCTACAGTTATGTATTAGCCCCTATCTTTACATATGTCAAAATTTGATTGGAGAAGCAGGATTTTGTAATATTGGATTTTTATTAGTAAAAGTATGGGAAGTTGACCAAAATATTCAATATTCTCAACCAAATTCACTTTTTAACCATTTTTAGCATCAAATTTCTGTATTATCTAATGTTTGTGCATTTTCGTAAAGCCTTATTTTATATTTTTTTTTAAAAATGTGTTAGCAAATGGGGATGTTTAGGCAAATTACGTAAAGTCGATTTTCAGATTTAAAAAAGAAAAGAAATTCGATATACAAAAATAACTAAAAAATGAATTTGATTGATAAGATCGACTATTTTAATAGATATCTATATACTATATTATAAATCATTTGACAAAAACTCTTAAAAACCATTTTTATGCATGAAATTCTGTTTATTGATGCACGTTACTACAAATTCAAGATTACAAGCAAAATGTATGTAAGTACAACTTATTAAAACCTCATTTTTGAATTTGTGTAACTAACTGCAGATAAACATAATCAAACATAGAATAAACATCTCATTTTGAATATAAAATGTCTAAAATATAATAAGAATAATCATTGAGTTCTAATGAAATACTTAATTACTATTTTTATAAAAAAATATTATATTAAACTAAAAATAAATTATATCGTTATTAATCATAAATTAAATTATAATAAAAAAACATCGAATTAAAGAAGTCATACAAAAGAACGATAACTTTTAAATAGTTAATTTGATATTAATATTGATATATATTATATTCAAAATTTTATAATATTTTATATTTTATTCAAAAACAAAAATATTATCGTTTTATCAAAACCACATAAAACCGTATTATAACATTGACAAAAACAAATAATACATTAAAATCAAAATATATCTCGCTACATTACATGAGTACGTTTATGATGCTTAAAACAGGATAAGATGTGCATGTGTGTTTGAATGGTGGGGTAGTGGTTTTGTGGACTTGTTTCCCTTTTCATGCAAGCTTTTGCCATGGTTGAGGTTGAGGTTGAGGTTGGGTTGGATGGAAAAGCAAAACCTTTTATCCAAAATGATGCTACCAAGATATGA
The DNA here is from genome assembly GCF_001531365.2 of Cynara cardunculus var. scolymus. Lineage (NCBI taxonomy): Eukaryota > Viridiplantae > Streptophyta > Magnoliopsida > Asterales > Asteraceae > Cynara > Cynara cardunculus. Next base: position 2,255,072 of record NC_037544.1, read on the forward strand.
CCATGCAAATGTCCCCCTCCACTTTTGCTTTTTATCACCCACCACCTTTCTCCTTTTTCTAAGTGTGTGCATTTTTCTCATTGTTTTCTGTACCTACCTCTTTATGTCGTCTCATTTCTTTACGTGGAACTTCATCTGGTTATTCGTTAAAAGAACAGATGACAAATAGATTGTATCTATCCAATGCGAGACTTCGACAGAGCCTAGACGAAGATGGTGCTTCAAGGTGTCGATCCCTTTTCTGAAGAAGACGTCGACTCTAATACCATGTACGAGTGTGTGAGACCTCATCAACAGGTATGGAATAGAAAGGGACTGTATCTGGCCAATGTAAGACTTTTAACAGTCAAAAACGTGTGAAGTCCATGTGAGAATAGACAATTCGTGTTGGACCTCAAGAGCCATCATTGTATGTACCTAAAGAATGAGACTATACCCTATAAAAGTTAAATGCTTGTTACAATCAATCGTTATCGTGTCTTGGTGGGTAGTCGTGTTTCTAATCATACCCTATAAAGTTAAATGCTTGTTACGATCGGCCACTGTTACGTTGGTGACTGGTCGCATGCTTCTAAGCAAACCCAAAAGGATCAATCATTTCGTCAGTTTATTGAAATCTCACCTCAGCTAGACTTTAATATTTTCTCCTCAATACATACTGAAACCTAATTCTCAGCTCAATGACTCTCTGGAAAAAGTAAGCTACACCATCAATTTCGAAGAAAACCAGTATCAAGAATAATCAATTTCCTAGCCTAAAGATTACTTTCTCATGGAAACCGAAACATCACATGTTTGTACAATGGGATTACCATTTGCATCATATGGTACAACCCCATAATGCAACAGGGTATCGCTAAACGTGCAACTATTTACTTCAAAATCAATTCAAATCATACATTGAAAATGTAAAACAAAGATTCCGAGATGACTAATGTCGATGTGTCTGATGATGACATCAACAAGTAGGTGTCGTTTAACATATTATAGGTGTGCATTTAGTCTACCCCCAATACAGCTTCCCATAATCCATACAGATTATTATACTAAAAAAGTGTATTATGAGTCTAAATTCCTAAAAAAATGTACAACATGCTCACCCCACTTGTACAAGTCTTTTGTTCTTTTCTGGTTTTGACTTCAATCATAATAATACTAAAATAGCTTAAAACCCTACACCAGCCGCGCCGACGCCAAATGAGGCGCGCCGCAGCGGCTCCAGCTTCCGGTTTTTCCAAAAGCAACTATCTGGGGCTAGCTTAGCCGCGGCTGTTCTCATTGGCTCAGACTTGCACCGAGTCAGCACAAACGGCTCATAGCCCACCGCGTTCACTAGCTTCTGCTCCAGCATCTCCGCCATGGACGGCGGTGCCGGTAATGAACACGACGACCGGCCAGGCTGGACTGCCGCTGCAGCCGCATCCTCAGCCGTGACATGATTTTGATATTTAGTAGTACTTGCAAGACCTTTAGTGGTGGTGGTAGAACTGACCTTTGACTCATTTTGACCGTTGGTTGGTTTGATCGGCGGTTGCAGTTGCGGTGGTGCTGGAGGCTTTTTGCGACTTGAATGCCGCCGGACGAAGTCCTTACTGGATACCCATGTCTCCTTTGAAACCTCCATTGACAACTTGGGCTCACACATCATCAACAATAAACATTCCGGCAACCCTTCTCTCTCTAAAACTCCGGCCTCTCTCTCCTTTGACTCGTCAACCGTTTCAGATCTATCTCCAAATTGGGTTACCTCTTCCTCAAAACCTTTGACTTTTTCAATCTTTGATTCCATTTCAGTTTCTTGAATTTCTTCTTCAAATAGTTCTTCCTTAGCATCCTCCATTTCATCACTTTCTTGATCTTGATCCACAAGTTCATCAAATAATGACCCAAAAAATGTAATTTCTTGATCTTCTTCGTGGGTTTCTTGATATTCGTTGTGGGTTTCTTGATCTTCTTCTTGAAGACTTCGTTTCAAGATTGTTTCTTGATTAGCTTCATGTTCTTGATCAAAAGCTTCTGTTTTTAGTGGGATGTGATATTCATCTTCATCTTCTTCTTCTTCATAATCGTCAATTGTTGGTTCCCATAATCGATTTGCAAGAGCTTCCATTTTTAATGGATCAGATCTACATCTCATCAACAACAAAGCATTCTTTGGTGGAATGCAAATACTCAATCTTGCTTCATCTTTATAACACCCTTCAATTCGATCATTTACGATCTCTAAATCATCAAAAACATGTCTTCTTGAAGTCCTAATGCTTCTAATCTCATCATCACCTTCATCATCATCGTCTCCTCCGACCACCAGTTCAATCTCTCTCCGACCACCTCTACCACCACCATCATCTCCGTCCTGAAACGCCACCAACCACCGTGTAAACACCGCAGCGCAAGACCCAGAACCAGAACCTTGCCGCTGATCCGTTTTCTCTTCTTTCTCCCTCTCCGTCGCCGGAGAAAAACAAGAAGACCGGCAAGGAAACAAACAGCTGAACTCAGACCCCAATGCTCTTAAAGCTTCACAAATCGTTAATGGCAGATGAACCCATCTCGGGTTATGGAGCTTTTCCGGCAAGTTTTCTTGATTACTACCGAAACTATTACAACCCTGTTGAAAATTTGATCCAAGATTCTGACTTTTACTGAACCCATCACGGGAATGGTGATTATGATCGAGTTTTCTGAAACTAACATCGCCGGTGCTGTGTCTTCTTGATAAAGTTCTCAATCTTTTGCCTTGTTTCTTCTTGCTTTTCACCCTAACTTGACCAATGCAAGTGACTTTAGGGGAAGAGGGTTCTGGGTTTTCGAAACCGCCGCCTTTTTTCTTGCCGGAGGTGGGAAACATGGCCGGAGATGCACCGCCTTTGATGCTGCGGCTGGTTCTGAGTCTCCGGCTGAGGGAGGTGGATAAGGAGATCGGTGGGTCACGGCTGGTGTGTCTACCAGGACTCAAGATTGATTTGGATGAGATCTTCATGGAGGAGGTGGAGGAGGAGGAGGAATGGTGGTGGCGAGAGGTGAAGCAGATGAAGAGGTCGCTGGTGGTGGTGGTGGTGGAAGAAGTGGAGGTGGTCCGATGTGGTGGTGGCCTGTCGGAGTCCATTGATTGCTTATTTAGTAGTCATATAATTGTTCTCCGGTGGTGGTGGTGGTGGTGGTGGTGGTGGTGGTAAAAGCTGCTGTGGCTTTTTTTGGTGTATGAATTGTGGGATGCAAAGAGCAGAGGTGAAAATGGTGGGCATTAAATGGAGGGTGACGAATTGAGGGTTGTCTTTAGCCAAGAGTAACGGTCATGGGCTCATGGACAAGCTGAATTACTTTAATACCCTTCGTATTTTGGTGTATTTAGATTGTTTCTAAATGTATTTGGTATTTCAATTGGTTTTTTATTAAGTCTTGTATCAATAAATTTATCAGTGTAGTTTGAAGAATGTTTTTGTCTTAAAGAGTTTTTTAATAGATGGAAGAAGAATGTTTTTTAATTAAAAGCATTTGAGTTTAGAAAAAATTGTCTTTTTGTATAAAGTTTTCCCCTAAAAATTTGCTGGTTATGGACATATAAGGACTTTTTATTGTATGTGGTATAGAAATGTCTTCGTCTGATTTATTTTAATATTGGGATTTTATAATTATTGAATTAAAATGCATTAAAGAGAAACTTATAAACCACACCATCACAATGCATTTTCTTACGGTTTGAAACATATGCAGTACAGTTTTACAGTTTAAAAGAATCTCCAAACCATTTATGCGATACGGGTTACGATTCAACCTTTAATCTAACCAAAACACACAACAAACACCACTAAGAGGTTGTTTAGTTGATTTTTCATTAAATTCTATATGATCAAAACTGTATGTAGGGGTTAATCTGTTTGTAAAAGTTGAAAAGATTTTTGTTTGAGAGAGTTTTTTTATAAATAAATTGAGCATGTTTTTTAACCAGAAGGAACATGTTTGGAAAAAACTTGACATTTTACATAAAATTTTCCTTTTAAACACCTAGTGAATAAGCTATTTTTATATAATTAAAACTATTACTAAATAATCATATATAACTGACTGAATAAATTACGAGTCTCGTTAAAATATGCTAAGAAAGGGTAGTGAATTTCCATATGAGAAATAAGGTGTAAATTTATAATTGGCATAATGGCATTTATTTGTGCGGTTTGAAATTAAAAAGAAAATAGAATTTAGGTGGGAATGGCATTTTGGTAATTAGGAGAAAGAAGAAGGGTAAGAGTAGGATTGACAGAGTCACATGGGCAGTCTCGAATAGAGAGAGAGATGGAAAACAGAAAGAATCGGGAGAAGACACGTGACTTAAGAGTTGGACACTGAACCCCATTCCATTCAACACGTCCACGCTCTTTACCGGCGCGTGTAACTCCTACCATAAAACCGGACCGGACCCATGGTCGGGTCAAGTTTCAACCTTTCAAAGGATTAAATGACCCCCTCCCTCTTCCATCATAATTAGGTATGACAACAGGACGGGTTTTGTCATCTCCGGTCCCGACCCTAGTTTTAAATAATAGCTTCCGGCCTCGATTTTCGACAGGTATAAGGATTAACATTTCGTCCCCGGTAAAACCCAGTCATACTCTATGAAAAAATATGTTAGTTTGAGCCTACCCGGCCTCGGTTTGAGTCTACCGGGAATCCCCGGCCCTGGGACCCGTTTTAGCGGGGAATCATCGTCCCCGTTTGGGTCGGATGAACCGGGTTCCCCACCGGGTCGGGACACATCACCATCCTTAATCGTAACGAAGGTGTCTAGTTTTTCTGGAAAATTGTTACTCAAATACAATTTTTAATCTTCTTAAGTCCCATCCAACGTGTCCCACCGCATTATTTTCATGGATCTGCCACTGAAGGGTTGTTTACCAAACGTTTGTTAGAAAAACGTTTATCAGGTGTCATTATCTTACCAGATGCGTATGATAAAGACAAAAAATCTTACACGATAAAAAAAATTATAACAAGAATTAAAAATCTTAAACAGATATTCCATTTTAATGAACGAGAATCGTAATTACAAACAAAATATAGAAAAGCATCACGAGAAAATATTCAAAATTATAATAAAATAATACCCAGGTGGGCCCTTGTTTGTAACGTGCATGTAGATTCTGCTTTTCATTTCTTTTCCTAATTATAACTCATTTATTTCATCATTCAATATTAATTTATGGTACATACTTTTTTCCTATTATCTTGACTGTAACATTAATAGCTTTATATATGTGAAAGTGATTGAAGGTATGTAAAAATTAAGATAGTTTAAAATAGATAAAAATTGCTACTTCTTATCGGCTGTCAATCGAAAAATGTTGAAAGTTGGTGTTTCTTTTATCTGTTAAATCAAAAAAACAAATTCATCAAGAAACACCATTGCAACTAGAAGTGTTCAAAAACCCGTTCAATCCAATCCAACCCAACACAAAATAACTCAACCCAATGTCTAATCGAGTTATAAAATTTTCAAATCGTAGGTATTGGGTTGAAATTGAGTTACTATTACTTGAACTCAATCTGACTTGATATCCTTGTATTTATTGGATTTAATATGATTGTTGAGTTTTCATTAATATATACATTAGAGTTAGACGATTACACTATCGCGTACCCTCTTTATATATACATATTTTGACTCTATTCTTTATCTATACTATATTATAAAGCATTTGACAAAAACTTTTAAAAACTATTTTTTATGCATAAAGTATTGTATATTGATACATATTACTTAAAATTCAAAATTACAATGCATAAGTACAACTTATTAAAACTCTATTTTTGAATTCGTATGATTAACTGCGAATAAACATCTCATTTTAAAATATAACAAATCTAAAATATAATTAGGATAATTATCGAGTTCTAATAAAATAATTAATTATTGTATTTATAAGAAAAATATATTATTAAACCAAATATAAGTTACTTCGTTATTGAACATAAATTAAATTATAATTATAATTTTTGAATTAAAAATTACACAAAAAATGAGGAATTTTAAATAGTTAATTTGATACTAATATCGATATATATTTTTGTCAAATTTTTATGATATATTTAAATTTATATTTATAAAAAAATAAAAATATCATTGTTTTTTTCAAAATCACGTAAGATCATGTTATAATATCGACTAAAATAAAGAATAAAATAAAATATTAAAATCAAGAGGTATCTCGCTGCATTGTGCGAGTACCCTTCTAGTCTCTATATAACTCATTCGTATATATGTTCAGTGACTCGAGAAAATTAATTGAACGTGACATACATAAAATTTGAAAGCATAGATAAATTGTATCAAATGTTTGATGATAAAAAAATAAATTATAGGTAGAGATATAACATATTCAAGGTTAGAAGACTATTTTAATGTATCAAAATATCAACCCAACCAACCTGTACAGTTTGAATTGGATTAAGTTAACATTTTTCAAATTACAAACATTAAATTGAATTATTCAAATGTCTTCAACTCGATCAACTTAACCATTAAGACCCTAACTGTAATAAAAACCCTTATTTTGGATTCATATGATAAAACATGTAAGTGAAGCATTGAGTAAGGTAGGTTGGTCCTAGGCTACAAGTGGGGATGGTTCTAAATGCAGTTTGGTTTTGACCACTTCTCTTTCACCTTTTTGGGGTTTAATGACCATCTCCTCCCTATCCAAAACTCCCAATAATTCTCATCCCTACCTTCCAACTTTTCTTTATTATTTCAATTCCTTCATATTTCGTAAATCCGATCGGTAACGTAGTAGGCTTATACATATGTATAAAGATTCGACTTTTATGTGGTAGAAAACCAATCTTTACGCATATGCGTAAGCTTTCTGCATAAGGATTTGTCTGTTCGGTGAAATTGGGTCCTGACATGACTATCAAGTGAAAAGAGTCAGGGTAGATTGGATGTATAACGAAATATCAAAGCTCAACAGAATCATACATACGAAAATTCATTATATAACGAAACATCAAAGGATTAAGACGAATCTTCGTGAGCATGTGCCAAACACAGTTTTCTTGAAACAGATTCTCCCACTCTAAATTGCAACTATATCCGAGGAATCGGGATACACTACTAGAAAACTGACTATAATTAGTGGTGGATTACATACCTACGTACAAACACGTAATTCAATGTCATTGTTGGTATTGGTCTTTAATAAGTTATAAAAAAAGTCTTATTTGGCTTTAACGGGTCTTAATTGAGCCCACTACACATTACATACCTATATGCATTTCATGTCTTCTTACAATCACGTAACAGGTCACCAATGATCATAAAAGGATCCATTGAACTTTAATGTATGTATTGGACTTTATTTGGATCTATTGGGCTCTATTTGGTCGTATTGGGCTTTACTTAGTTGTATTAGGCTTTAATGAATGTTAGTTGTGTTTTAATGTCAGTGTGGAGGTACATGACCTCTATATGTAGTCAGGTCGTGGTAAATATCTATCTACTTTAATGTTTATAATTGGGTAACTGTCTATCTAGTTTGGGTAGCTATTAATTATTGAACCACAAGATGACTATTCATCATAGTCTTCTCATTGTTCACTGATTTCTTCTCATTGTAACACAACTGGAATCGCATCTTGAAGCGCTATGTGGGAGCAATCATGACAGGGAAGATAGAGGATCAAGATGAAAGTGATACCAAAAGTGAAATTGATGTTGGTGAAAGTGGAAGTCGAGTTACTTAGAAATGAAAGGTTTCCAATTTATTTTGAAAAATGTATTTGTTGTGATTGTGTTTTATTCAAACTTTAAACAATTTATTTGTATTTGTGGTTGTGGTTGTGTTTTATTCATAAAATTAAATAGTCTAATTCTTTTTTTTTTAACTTAAAATTTTAAAATTAAATGAGTCAATCTAGGTTCAACCAATTTATCTAACAGCTTGGTTGAGAAAAACATAAACAGGCCAATTTGTTGTCACTCTATTTAGGTAACAGATTGGGTTGGGTTGGGTTAGGTTAAAAATATCAACCAATTTAATTAAATGAGTTAGATTGAGTTGAGATTTTCAACTTGTTTAATAAATGGGTTGAACTCGAACCTAACACAACCTGACCCAATGCCACCCCTAGATCCAATAGCAATTAGAGAAATTAATTAAAGTAACTATTTTTAGATGTTTGTTTCATTTCTTAATCAATTCTCTCATAAAATCACCAAAATATCACTAGGTCCGTAATTTATGGAGCAGTCAAAGTGTAAAAAAAATGTTTTTAAATCAGATCCGCAAGTGTAGGAACCAAATCTGTAAATTAGTTTAAACACCTCCGACCTATGTCTATTTTACACATTTGGTTCCTACACTTGCATACGTGGTTCAAAAACTTCCTTTTTTTTTACACTTTCACTCCTCTGTAAAATATGGACCTAGTGACATTTTAGTGATTTTAGACGACAAATAGCTAAGATATAAAACCGAAAATGATTATTTAAATTAACTAATATTATATATATATATATATATATATGTGGATTGTTATATACACTCTCTTAATAATCCTTGAGAATGCTATTATTTTATTTAAATGTGTTGCTACGGTGCGATGATACAAATATACTTTGGATACGACACTGTACGAGGCCATCAGGGTTGTGGCTGTTTAAGAATACCGAAATTTGAGGATCTGTTGAATACTAACAAAATTTAATACAGTATAGGTCTCATGTTCGCCCCCTACTTATCAGGGGGCAACCCCATTAGCCTCAGACAAAAATTATCGTATCATATTTATGTTCTTGAAGACGGGTTTCATTAGGTCGATTAGAGTTACTGGTGATCAACTTTTTTGTCAGAATATAAATGAATATATGACATCACATGTGTATATTTACTTGTCATTTTTTTCTATTTTTGATTTTCAATTAAATTTATTTTATGATATTTGTTTTGGAATAAAATTTTGGAATATTCGTTATCCACTAAAAGTTTATTTAAAACCTTCAATATTCAAATTTCATAAAAAGCTATCAAATATTTTGAAGTTGTAATCATGTTTAAAAGGAATGCAAATTATTTAATTTTTATATGAAAAATAATATTTTATTAATCTTGATGGGTATTTCAACTGGTAAGACGTTAAATTTGCCTTTTATAAGTCACTGGTTCATGTTCTGTATCGGAGGGTTTGTCTGACTGTTAATTTTAAACCCTATAAAATCTGTTGACGTATGTGTAAACTAACCTTGACATACTGGATTACCATTTTTCTTGTTTAAATTCAATTTATTAGTTGGACAAAATATATTAAAAGAGGGGAAAGGGGGCATAGAACGGAGTTAGAGCCTGTTTGTTAGCAACTTAATGGGACTCAGCTTATTTGGTTAACTATATATGACTGTTTGGTACTGGCTTAACGCTATAAAAGTGGCTTATTCAGTAAACTTGTAGGTAGAAGGTTGTTTCCAAACCTATGCCTCCTAATTAAAAAACCCACTCATTCCATCTATGAAAACCCTTCCAAATAAACCCTTCTCAATTCATAGTCTATATAGATAAATTAATCTATACAGACAAATTTATCCATACAGTGCTTAATGAAAAAACAACCAAAGAACCCTTTAGTCCTATGTAAGCAATTTTTTTGTTTGGGCTAAAAGAAAATATCAAATAAGGGGTGAAATTGGAAGGTTTTCTTTTAATAGACCCTTCAAAGTCAAGGGACTTGTTTTGCCAAAAACATAATCCGATTCGCGATATATTACGACAACTACTTTGCTTGACAAATTGGACACGATATCATGAATTTTACGCCAAATCTTTAACATATATACGTAATAACATCCTATCCACCCTTACCCGTCAAACTATTTTGAAATAAATAAAGTTATGAGAGAGAAAAAAAAAAAACCAATAATGGAAGCATGATGCATGAATATCTGGTTTTCTTTGGTTTCTGGTAAAATTCTAAACCAAATTTAGTAATCTTCATGTCATCAGAATCGTTTTTATGCATCTTATAATTTATAAATTCACAACAACGTGAAGCCTAAGAACGATTGTTTGACCTCAAAATTTAAACCTTCATTGACGTAACAGTCTGTTGATTTCTAATATGAAAATAGAGTATTGTAATTTATTATAACACCAAACACCACCACGCTAACAATTGTTTAGCGCAAGTTGGTTCAGTCTTGGATACTGAGTATCTGATCCGTCTGTTTTAATTTCTTAAAATGTTTGAAAAAACAAAAACTCAGTAACAACTTATAGTTTATAACAAAATTCATTTGTGGAAATGTGACTGGTTAAGGCTCAAGAGCAGAAATCTCATCTTCACTAAGTTCGAGTCTGGACGCTGTCAAAGCGCTTGTGGTCATAAAGATTCACCTACAACGACTCAAAACCACTAAAATCATTTGTGATAGCCCGAAAAATTAATCGAAACACTTAATCTAATAAGAATACCCATCGTTAAGAAATAGTCTAATTATTTAGGATATAGAAGATAAAAACTAAATCTACCAAATAAGGTTCGATTCACATGAGACCAATCTGTCTTTGCGAAACTACCAAATAACATTGAAACTTCACGACAAAACATTGTGAACGTATAAAAGCATCAAACGTTCGTAGCAAAAACAAAATGTAAAGGTGAAAGGTTCACCTTCATGTTACTTTCGTATTCAGATTCAATATCATTTTTATGATGTAATTGGTTTCACGAAAACAGTCTGATGTCATGTTATTTCAAGTCTTGCCAAACATGATAAAACAAATTGTAAGGGGGTGTTTGAGATTACTTATTTGAAATAATTTATGATTTTCTACAAAAACACTTATCAACTTATTACAAGTCAAAAAAGTTTAACTTCTTTAAAAACTGTTTATTACCGATATCACATAAGAATAAATCAATAACTTATTTTTACAAGCAATCTCAAACAACCTGCTAAGAATGAGGACATCGAAAGGAGGTTTTGGAACCTTTATTTGCAATGGCACCCCCTGTAATAACTCTGCAAAACCATGGGTACGGTGGAAATGGAGAAGGGGCGCAAACAAAAGTGGAGAGGTTAAGGGCAATTAGAGAAAAGACAGGTGATTTCTTCCCATTAAATTCTCTCTCAAACCCACTCTAAAAGTAAGCTGTCCGGTCGATTATCACTCCGATCAAAATTCTTGTAAGGTATGCTTTTCTTCAACCATTTGTCAAATTATATCCATTTCCCTTCATTTCTTATTCGTTAAATTTAATTTGAAGTTTTGAAATCGGTGAAAAAAACTTAAATTAATGTGGTTTGCGAGCATCGTCGTTGGTTTAGGGAATAGGGTTTTTCATCGAATTACTGTGTGCTAACGATTCTTTGATTTCCATGTGGTTCGATTTTAGGGCTTTTTGGATTGAAGGAATCGGATTTGTAACTTAATTTAAGCTCTGGAAGTTGTTGATGATAAAAAGGTATAAGTATTTCTATTTTATTGGATTTTGATTTTGATTTTGATTTCTGAAGTGAAATCATTGGGAACTTGATGTTTGTTAACTATTTTGGGTAAAATTTGGGTTAATTTTTCTGATTTAGATGGTTTTGTTCATTGAACTGGGAGATTGATGTATCAAAGTAAGAACATAAAAGAAAATTTGAATCAAAGAAATGAAGCTACACCTGGAAAATGTACCTTAATTAAGTGCTAATTGCAAGATTGAAAATTTTTAGGTTTTTTTTTTTTGGGGGCGGGGTTGGTCATTGTTTCGTGCGAAATTGGGGGCAATGCTTGATTCTTGTCGAATTCCTTTTCAATATAAGGTGATAAAAGGATTTTGTAGGGTTCTAATCTACATGCCAAGATTCATAGAAAACAAAAAAGATTCATTTATAAGAGGGTTTGTAGGGTTATACGTTATATGTTTTTCTTTTTTGTGTTGATCGGTTTGGCTTAAGTTCGTGTTTACGGCTATGTTTGGCAACCGGTAAGATAAACCAGCTGTTGGCTGATAAGCTAGCAGATAAACTAGCTATGTTTGGTAAGAGTTAGGGGTTGTGTGTGTGGTTGGTTTTTCATCGAGTCCTAAATAAATAAAGTTGACAGTGTGGATTAATCTGTTTGTATAGATTGGGAGGATTGCAGGTTTGGAAAAACATGGCTTTCTGCATAAAGCTCCCCCTAGAAGTTTACCAAATAAGCCACTTTTTATATCATTAAGCCACTACTAAAAAGTCATGTATAGTTGACCAAATAAGCTGTGAATCCCATTAAGCTCATTAAGCTGCTAACAAACAGGCCCTTAGCTGATGACAATGTCAAATAATCCAAAAAGACGTGTTGAAATTTGGCGTGTCATATACGAGAATTTGGTGTTTGGTTTACAACTTTCTTACCATGTTATCAAGTGCATTGTGCGTCATCTTAGTTGACCAAACTCGTGACCTTGTGAGTTGTGAGTCATACTTCGAGAATCATACGTCATGTAGCAGTGTTGAAGTCTTATGAGTTGACTGAAGGATTATGTTAGCACCGAAAGGGTGCATTTGACATTACTTTATGGATAGCGTGGTTATTAATTTAAATCGTTTCTTGGGTAGGAGCTAAAAAGTAGCGACGGAAGTAATACTCACATTCAATTGCTTGGCACGTAAACTTTATAGAAGATCTAGCACAAGAAACTTTGATTTCACATATATTTACTCGATACAATCTTTTCTTTCTCTTTTGGGGGGATCTGCTTTGATAAATTTAATGATCTTCGTATATTTTGTATGCGCTAATTTGGTATATAAACTTTTAAACCTAGTAACTTGGCATTCGTAGTTCTAATTTCCGGAAGGGAAATTGACAAAATAGCCAATCAACAAATAGGGTTCAACTTTTTAGCCATTTTCTGACCCCAATTCACTTTTTAGCCAATCCTTACGTAGAAGGCTTACGCATATGCGTAAGGATTGTTTTTCGGCAAAAAAAAAAAAAGAAACCTTACACATATGCGTAAGGATTCTTCTTCTTTTTTTGCCAAAAACCAATCCTAATCCTTACGCTTATGCGTAAGCCTTTTGCTTAAGAATTGGCTAAAAAGTGAATTTGGGTCAGAAAATGGCTAAAAATTGAAACCACCTATCAGCTTTGGCTATTTATGTAAATTTCCCTTTTCGGAAACACATGCTAATAAAAACTTTCACAATGCTCTTCGATTAATTATATTTTTTCAAATATGTCTTTACGAAGACTTTTTCTTTTCACTTGATCAGGAAGTTTTGGCTACCTATTATTCAACGTCATGGGACAACATTTGGAACCGCAACAAGTCCATCCTCACGCTGAACCTTGTATGGTATCATATGGTGGGGTAACATGTTATCCGCAGCCTTTTAACAGTCGCACGATAATACCACCTCCAGGAAACAGAACGGGTTTTGATCCTCGTTACCTGCCAGAGAATCACGGGTGGCTGCCGTATGTGATCACCCAATACAACGGTGAACATTGCAATACGTTCATGGTACCTTCCGGAGTTTTCCCTGTTCCAATTAATCAAGGGGTTCATGATCATTTACCCTTTTCAAACAATCATCAAATCTTTGAAAGGAACAGAAGTCTAGTTATGGAAGGACCTAATGATGCATTTAAGAGAAAGAACATTGAAGGGTTCCCTAGGAATTTTCCGGGTTTTTACCGGACACCTGGCTCGAGTTCTTCGGTTGCCACCTCCGAGGGGACAATGATGGATGCGACATCTTATGGGGCTCACAATGATATCCGGTTGGGCATGGAAGGTGGACTTAACCGAGGTGGCAGGAATAGAGCCACGGGTGTTATGGGGTTTGACCATGTGGGAGTGCATAACAATAACCGTTTGATTCATGGTGGTCAACCGACTCAAACAGTTCCTACTCCTCTGTTGGACCAGCATGGTGCTAATGGCGCTTTCCCATGGAATCGCGCTCATGGTGTACCCTACCTGCAAGGTATTGGCGAACTCTATTTTCTTTGTGTCTTATGTTTTTTTATTAAATTATCTTGAGTGGATTATTCTACTTGTTGATTTCTTTTTCATGATCAATTGGGTAACGGATTGGATGCTGAATTACTGATGAAAGAGTGATCGCATTCATATCCTCATCCGTTTATAGTGGATACAAATATGAATATATTCATTTTTGTTGGATACAAATTCAGATATTGTATGTATCTACGTGTTGCTTTATGTTTGATGGTCATTAGATGAATATTATAGTAATAGTGGTGATAAAGGAGACATCGTCTAATGAGCGATATCTATAATGTTTATGTCGTTTTAAAAAATATACTTAAAAAAAATACTCCCTCCGTCCCATAATAAAATGTCCACAATGAAAAAGAGGGTTTTAGAAATATATAATTATCACCTTTTAATTAACTAAATTACAATTTTACCCTTAATAATAGTGGGCTTGATGATTTTCTCTCTCTCACAATTAAGGGTAGAATTGGAAAGTAGACACTTATTTTGGACGGAGAATTTTAAATATCCGTCCTTATTTTTAAGTTATCAATTTTCTTTTTGAGTTGTTGTCAAAGAAGCATACATTTCCTTTTTGGTTAAGATTCTAATCCATATTTACCGTTTTGCTTGTTAGTAATCACTAAAAATATTGGTAAACTCGGCTTTGGTTCTCAAATCCTCCATTTTTGTTCTTATTGACGGGCATTTTTGATATTTGATTAATAGTCAAACATTCTAAATAAATATTTATTTTAGGAACCAGAAACCACCCTTTTTGTTAGTATTCACGATGAATAATACTCACAAAATAGGTGATTCCTAATTTCCTAAAATATTTAAGGTTCCTAAATGAACCTGCTTGTATGTGTGTGTGTATATATATATATATATATATATAGAGAGAGAGAGAGAGAGAGAGAGGGAGGTTCAAGGAAAACCCCTAAAAATTGACAAACTGAGGAACACCTTGGTAATGATTCATTTGGACGGTGTGACATGTGCATACGAGTTATCGGAGCTGTTTCTTGGTTTTTATGCAAATGTGCATATCGGATAAATTGCTTAGAAATTACTTGTATGCACATGTGTATACCGTCCTGATAAACGTTACCAAGGTGTTCCTTAGTTTTTCAATTTTTTGTGGTTTCCCCTGAACCTGATCCTATACACACACGAACCAATGTATATATGTAGATATAGATATATCCATTTACAACCTTGCTCTCTTGTTATTTCAGGATGTATCAATGGAGATGGTATGGAGGCTGCAAACATGGGGATTCATGGATATCAAGTTGCAACCATGAGTAGAAACTCCTCGGCTTATATGCATCCTCCTCCTATCACATCTCATCAAGGGTCCCACAATCTCTATCATCCGCCACCATTGCCACCTATGCCGCCACCGGTACAAGCCCAAAACATGGACGTCCATTTGCATCTAGCATCAACTTCACATAGGCATTCTATAAGCACCTCCACCGGAAATCCTTTTCAACACATGGTTGATCCGGGGCCTAGGTTTGTGGTTCCCACACCACCAAATGGCCTTAGAATATATGAAGCTCATCGACGAGAATTGATGATCGAGTCCACCGCAAGACATCGTAGCTTCCCCAATTTAAGAGTTCTTCCCGAAGATGTAATACTCTCTCTCTCTCTGTTAACACAAATTTGAAGTTCTCTTTTTTGTGTATATATATATATATATATATATATATATGTATATGGGGTTGATATATATAGGACCAAGTTCTGGGGAAAACCGCAAAAGAAATGCAAAATCAAGAGACACCCTGGTAAGTACATAACATGGACATGCATAAAAACAAAGGACCAACTTCAATTATTTGTATGTACATGTGCATACCGTCCAGATGAATAGTTACCACGGTGTTCCTCATATTTTCATTTTTTTGGGGGTTTTCCCCTGAACCACTCTCTCTCTCTCTCTCTCTCTCTCTATATATATATATATATATATATATATATATATATAGCTTGCCCTTCCAATCAATAACGTTCTTTTTTTCTTTTGGAGTTTGCATTTTTCAAGAACAATGGTTAGTTTGCAACGAAAAAACCCAAGTATTATTAGAATTAGGAGCAAAGTGCATCAAAATGCAACAAAGTTTGGTTTACTTTCTACTTAATGTAACAAATAATTGTTTTTTTTCTCAATGGATGTAATAAAGATTCAAAATTTCCTATTTTATACCCATTTCGACTCGTAATCTGTTGATCTTCTAACATCTGATGACGTAGATACCCACTTAGGAAATCATTACAATACAACAAAGTAGACTATAAACTTAGACATCCACGTCATTAAATGTTACAAGATTAGTAGGTTACAAGTCAAAATGGGTATAAAATAGAAAATTTTAACACTTCACTGATTGAGAAAAAAACATTTCTTTGTTACATTAAATAGAAATTAAGCCAAACTTTGTTGCATTTTTCCCTTTAGAATTATTATTTCGGTTTATCGAGTGTTGTTATTTTGGCCGACTCATGTGTGTTTGACATATGTAGGGAGTTGCAATCCTTGATATTTCCGATTACCATGAAGTAGGACACTTAGTTGATCATCACAACGATATGCGCTTGGATATAGACCACATGTCTTACGAGGCAAGTTGTAGAAAAATCACTTTTATTTAATAGGGACATGAATGAGCGAAAAATTAGGGGTACGGGTTCAATTAGTTACGAGTGTTTTCGTAACTCGAATTCTGTCCAAGCTTGAAAATACCTTAGAATGTTTAGTTGGGTTTTCAAAAAGGAAGACGAAAGAAAAGATGTCACTTTTACTTTTTTGTTCATTCTAAAAAATGTCGTTTTCAAATGTTCATTTGTACCGGTACTAGGGGTGTAAACGAGCCGAGCGACTCGAGTAGTAGGTTATTCTCTCGGCTAAAAAACGAGTAACTTTTTCAATGTAGGGCTTGAGCTCGAGTTATGAGCTCGATGATTGTTTATGGGCTCGAACTCACAATCGATTAACTTGTTTATTGGCTCGACGCTGATGATTTTTATATTTTTATTGTATGATATATTAACATATGACATATTTGGCTCGAAAAGTGTATGCTCGAATGGCTCGACTCGGAAAAGTCAATTGAGCTTTCAAATGAGCCGAGTCGAAAATTAGCGTTGTGAAGCTCGGCTCATTAAGTTTAACGAGTTCTATTTTGTGTTCGAGATCGACTCGAGCTCGAAAATTATTAAGCTCGAGCTAAAAAATTATTAAGCTCGAGCTCGTGGTCCCTATACTGTCTAGGTTTATGGTGTTTGTTTGATTTAGTTTGACCGGTACTAGTGGACCGGACCATTTATAAATGTCTATAAAGGTTATTTATTTGTTATATTTCATTTCTTGGTTTACTAGCCAGGGGTATTTACGGAAATAACCGCTCTACTTTTTGGGTAGAGGTTAGGTCTGTGTACATCTCACCTGTGGACCCACCTCCAGGTGGGATATGCGGGGCTCGTTTTGTTGGGATTTGATATGATTTATTAATTGTTTTACCATCATTGCGTAATTTCCCATTCTTTTTTTCTTTCTATTCAGGAGCTTCTTGCACTAGGGGAACAAATTGGAAATGTTGGCTCGGGCTTGTCGGAAACTTCTATTTCGGATCATCTGAAAACGAGAACTTTCAGGTCTTGTAATCCGGAAGATCCGTTGCCCGCTGATGAAGAACATAATTTCTGCGTAATTTGTCAGGTATTTGCCAACAAATCCTCATTTAATCGTATGTCTTTGCCACTTTAGTTAGTAAGCGTCAGCATATCACGATGGTCTGTTTTTTATCTTCTTTAAACATTTGTTTGCTGTCATAATCTCGAGGGTAGGTATTTTCTTGCGATAGAACTATGATTATCGCAAACGAGAAACAATACAATTTGCAAGTATGATTGATTTTGAATAAATTGTGAAAACGTAAATTGAAAAACGAAACCATTGTGATAGACACGTGTTGTTCAAAGTCGCTCGTTGTGATAGGGTCTAGGGGGTAGAGGGTAGAGATGATGTTTCCGTGAAGACTCCCGTGTCAATTAGTAACGTACGATTTAGGGTCGTATCTTCCTTTCTTTTCAAATTTCACATCTTCTAATTGGGGACTCGGATAATGACCAAGACGTATAGGACGTAAGCGTCTTTAGGATGCGTTTTGTACGCGGGACTGGACAAAACAAGATCTTGTGTCCCATGTTTGGCGCGACATTAGACTGGAACATGATAATACCGAGTGTTTTGTCCCATCAAAATAGGTGGAACAAGAATAGAGAGATGAGACAAGATTGGTGAATTACTAAACTACCCTTGTTAGTTTACCCTTTTTGTCCCAACAAAATAGGTGGAGCAAAAATTTGGGAGATGAGATAAGATTGATAAATTACTA
>NC_037544.1:2273481-2285297 GCF_001531365.2 Cynara cardunculus var. scolymus
AACTACCCTTGTTAGTTTACCCTTTTTGTCCCAACAAAATAGGTGGAGCAAAAATTTGGGAGATGAGATAAGATTGATAAATTACTAAACTACCCATGTCGGTTAGGTGGAACAAAATTTTGGGTGATGAGAAATGATTGGTAAATTACTAAACTACCCATGCAAGTTTAGCATTTTTGTCCCACCAAAATAGATGGAACAAAAATTTGGGAGATGGGACAAGATTGTTAAATTACTAAACTACCCATGTCAGTTTAAAACCATAAAACCTTCCACAATTATCTCACTGGTCTACCTCATTCTCATATGCCCCGTCGTCCACGTACCAAATGTACCATGTTCATTGCTGAATAAATGGTATGTTGCAACTCCCTGATTCAAAACTAACGATTTCCGTTAAAACTACTTGTCCCCTAACCGAATTGCGATTTGGGTTTTACAGACGGAGTTCGAAGATCAAGAAAAGATCGGGGTGCTCGATTGTCGCCATGATTACCATTCGGAATGCATCAAAAAGTGGTTGACGGTGAAGAACACCTGCCCCATTTGCAAGTCGACTGCAATTGCTCTTATTACAAACTAAATAGACTTCTCTCTGTCTTATAAAACTATGGTAAATATTGATATTTCATGTAGTTTTCGAGATTCAACTGTTAATAACCGTCTAAAGACGATCTCGTTGCTGGCTTTCAGACCCTCCGTTTGAACCCTTTTTGTATAGACGTTTTTCGGCCGGTCGGTTCAATCATCCTGAGTGATTGGTGTATTTAAACTGGTGTTGGTTTGTTTTGTATGTATTTTGGTACAATATTTAAGTTGAGGATTCATTTTGGATGCTGGTGATTTTGTATATATGGCCAGTTTAGCTGATGCCATTTGCTTGCATTTTTGTTGATTTGGTTATGTGTTAGGGTTTAGGGTTTAGGGATTGTTTGTTTACCTCTTAATAGTTTTATTAAGAGGCAATCTTTGAATCATTAAAAGGTGAATTTTGTTTGGTAAAAAAAAGTGTCTTTTAATGGTTTTAAAACTCTCTGAATGATTTTGTATCTTGTGCCTCATTTAACCATTAAGAGCCTTAATTTTATTGTAAACAATTACCAAACAATTATATTTCATTTTGCATTATATCATCAAAGTCTCTTAACAATTTTGACCACTTAATCATTTTGTACCAAACTATTCAGCAACTGTCAAACAGCCCTTTAGGGTCCATTTGGTTGGTTTTCCATTAAGTCTTGTATGGATAAGACTATCTGTGTGGATTAATATGTGTATGGATTGAGGATGTTTTTGTTTGTGAGGGTTTTTCATAAATGAAAGAAGTGTATTTTTTTAATTTGGAAGAATAAGTTCGGAAAATTCTTGGCCATCTGCATAAGGTCCTTGTTTCATATGTATTCGGTCTACGATGTGAAATTTTTTTACATGCATTTTTTGTTTCAAAACATGCTAAAAAAATTTACGTTGTGAATCAAATATACGTGAAACAAACACATTGTGAAATAAATATATATTAAAAACTAAATTAAAATTATAGTCATAGATGAAAAATAAAAACATAAAATAACACATGATCCACTGATTATCAAGAACCTCACTATTTAGAAAATTCTAAATAGAAAGTCCCCAATCTTACATAATATCATATTTCTTTTATTATTTACTAGCATTATAAAATATTAATACCATTAAGTTGAATTTATAAGATTTTGTATTGAAAACATTTATACATATATTTTTATTATTTGAATTAGCCCATTATATTACAGTTTTGCCATCACTAATCATAGCCCTTGATTAAATTAGGTAGATGGTTAGGATTTCTTTTCGTTTGAACCAATAAATACCTAATTAAACATTATATTTGTTTCCAAATAATTAAAAGAATCAAAAGAAAAACAGTGGAATGAAAACAAGACACTAATAACAAAGAGAAGTAAAACTAATAGATAAAGACAAAGTACAAAAAATCAAAACAACTACAAAAGTGAAATTTGTGGTTTATATTAGATCTAAAAAAACTAATTGAATGTGATATATTTAAAATTTAAGAAGTATGGATAAGTTGTATCAAATTGTTGATAATGAAAAAGAAATTATGAGTAGACTAAAGAAAACAACATATTCAAGGTTAGAAAAATATTTTGATGTACCAAAGTATCAACCCGTATGGTTTGGGTTGAGATTTTTTAAACCGTAAGCATTGAGTTGAGTTGTTCAAATATCTTCAACCCGATCAACCCAACTCATGAGCAGCCCTGGTTTTAGGGGCCGTTTACTAAATAGTTTTCTTGGTAAGTGCTTACGGCTTACCTTACCAAACCTAGTGAACGTAACAAGTACCAAAAATCTAATTCGGAGAAGAGGGAAGACGATGATTGAAAATCTTACTTGATTAGGATGATGTCTCTTACCAAATAAGCGTTTACCCAGTTTAAGACGCTTACCAGCAATTCATTTTGATGACCGGGAGTGTTACATGGTAAGGCAAGTAAGGGTAATGTCTTTTGTCTGCAAGCGCTTAGTAAACGGCCCCTAAATGTTGAATTATGCAAACAAATAAATTATACTCATACTTTATGAGAAAAAATCTAGTATTTTAAAGGAAAGTTCGGAATTGAAATCTCGGGATTCTAATGAAACCTACAAACATAGATTTGAAATCCCATGTAAGCAATTGGTATTTTACGAGATTTCTTAATTTGTTTATAATATTTTAGAATATGTTAAAGTAACTGCTTAAAAATTAAAAAGAAAATAAATTACAATTTTCATCCCTATGATTTGTTAATAATTTCTATTTTCAACCCCATGATTTAAAAATTGCAATTTTCGTCCCTATGATTTACAATTTATTATTATTTCCGCCTCAAAACAAATTCCTACCTTTGAAGTAGGAGAAACCAAAAAATAGATTGTAAATCTCAAAGATGAAAAATAGCAGTAAATTACAAGCCATACGGATAAAAACCGCAATTTCTAAATTATGGGGACGACAATCACAATTTTTAACAGCACAAAGGGGAGAAAGCGTAATTTACTCTAAAAGAAAAGGCAACAATGAAGCAATTCAATGTCAAACAAAGGGTCTCTTAAATATTACAAAAAATCATAGAAATCACATATTTTACTTAAAAAGTCTTAAACCCAACTGGATCATTCTCATTTGTATCCTCCTCCTCATCTTTGCCTTCAAGAATCAAGACTGCAGTTTATACTTTATATCCTTCTCAATGAATTTGCAGGCTCAAACTCATTTCAAGAACCACCATTCCAAATTTACTTCCCCATTCCTAAAAACATGAAAACACGTGTTATTTATTTAAACAAAGTTTGATTACCAACAACCCCGACCGGTCCTACACAGACCCCCCCCCCCCCCCTAAACCACATGTGAGGTAGGCATTTCAGAGCTGACTCATGGGCTGTTTGGTTGGTTTTCCATCAAGTCTTGTATGGATAAAAAAGCTATCTGAGTGGATTAGTTTGTCTGTATAGATTGGAAAGATTGTTTGGGAGGGTTTTTTCATAAATCGAAGGAACTTGTTTTTAACTAAGAGGTGCATGTTTGGAAAAAAAAACTTGGCTTTCTACATTAAGCTCCTCCTAAAAGCTTACTGAATAAGCCACTTTTTATATTATTAAGACACTGCCAAACAATCTTGCCTAACTGATCTAATAAACTGACTCTCATTAAACTGCTAACAAACAAAGCCTTAGCAGCAGAAGCTATCGGAGGGGTTCAAGCCCATTTCCTGTAGGATTCAAACTTGAGCATGTTGTGTATTTGAGCAAAGTCGCTCCGCCCTTCTACCAACTGAGTTATATATAGCTAGTGTTTGACATCGAACGTTGCACGATAACAATAATTTATTTAAAATAATTCAAAAATTGGAAAAAAATTAAATAGCAACTTGCATGTAGGAAAAGAGGGGTTTCAAGGAGCCTCTAGTACGTCTAAACTAAACTTTCTAGAAAATAAGATGAGATATACGAACCAGAGGTAAAATATGAAAGTTAACCAGATGTGGCATCATGAGAGAGTTAGAATCATTAGTTGCTATTTTTTCCAATTTTTGAATTATTTAAAATAAAAACAAATCATCAAATGAATGAACCTTTCAGTTACATTTTATCTGTAAGTTACATATAAAATAATCTAATAAACCTTTAAATCTATAAATATATAATTTTTAAGTAAGAACCAAAAGACATGATATGACACAATGTGGATTGACAATTATAGATTATAGATATATAGATTATATATTTATAGATATKAAGATATAAAGGTTTATTAGATTATTATATGTAACTTATAGATAAAAAAGTAAATGAAAGGTTCATTCATTTAATGATATGTTTTTATTGTAAATAATTCAAAAATTAGAAAAAATAGCAACTAATTATTCTAACTCTCTCAAGATGCCACATCATCTTTTGATGATTCTCCTTGATATAGATATATAGATATAGATTCAAAAAACAACCCCAAAATATACGTTTAAGTAGAATGGATTAGTAAACTCACTCTTGTTAAGCAGAACAGCAACCAACTTTCTTCACAGCAGAAACATCATCTTTGGATCCCACATTAATGGATTGCCCTTTAGGCAGAGCCGAAGGATCGTCCCCTGCATCGAGTGCTTTTCGGCTGACCACATGATGTATTTGTGTCAGGACTTCCGTGAAAGCCGTTTCGACATTCAAGGCCTCCAGAGCCGATGTCTCCATAAAATACGTGTTTTCCTTCTCGGCAAACGTCTTTGCCTCCTCTGTGGGGACGGCACGCAAGTGACGCAAATCTGCCTTGTTTCCTACCAGCATGATCACAATGTTTGAGTCGGTGTGGTCTCGGAGCTCTTTTAACCATCTTTCAACATTCTCAAAGGTCACATGGCGTGATGTATCGTAGACAAGCAAAGCACCAACGGCCCCTCTGTAGTATGCACTTGTGATTGCACGGTACCTTAAGCCATAAAAGAGAAGACACACCCATATATTTAAGATGGAAGTTCGGAAATTAATAAATGTATATAAAGAGGAAGGATCAACAATCATTCATGCACTTTGTGTGCAACACACATCAACCAGCACATAAAGGTTAGGCTTTCCGGAGGATCCCATTAGGTCACCAATTCGATTCTTCCTAGGGCCACTCGTGATTTTCATGGCTGCTATCATCAGGCCCATGGGATTAGTTGAGATGGGGTCTGCGGGCATGATGTGTGCAAACCTAACCTCTACCCCAAAAGAGTTGAGCGGCTGTTTCCATGAAGACCCCGGCATGTGGAAAGTGTCAACTAGGTATACATCTAAAGATGATTTTATCTGAATGCTTCAATATCATGTAACGCACATTACTACTAGTTTATGCATCAACAGGTTATTTATTTGTCAATTTACATTGTTTTGAGCTTTCCATATCACACAAACAGCTCTCTAATTGCAGAAGGAATCACAAGCATGTATAGTTCCCAAAAAATGGGTTGGTTCAAATAAAAAGGCTAAATATCATTAGAAGGTAAGAAGGAAAGGTTCATATTTGAATCATTGAAAAAACCCATTTGAAGATGCATATGTGAGCCCATATAAATAATTTGTAACGTCGGTTCACATATGTATCTTCAAATAGATTTTCTCAATGAATCACATATGAACCTTCCCTCAACTTTATCTTCTGCCGACATTTAGCCTCTTATTTGAACCTCCCACTCCCAAAGAATATCAACAATAACCAGTTTAGTTTATTTACAACTATGACAAACGTATAGTTAGGGTACATAGATTCTACAATTCATTGCAGATAAAGAAAACTTCTTGTACAGAGGGAAGTGGTAAGAACATCCATTATATGCATACATACATACATATAGCATGTGTTCTACAACCATGATAGATGCTATGTGCTATTAGAAGGGGAGGTTCCTTAAAACATTTTTTTAGCTTCAAGTAAGACATCAATTTGAACTTCTGTTTTGCAAACTTGTCAACATGATTCACTTGTTTTTCCCATAATGTGTTGGTATACATACAACTTCTGGAAGCTAAAATCGTTGAACTTCATTTCAGGTAAAATGGAAGACAAAACGATGGTCATACGTAAATCAATCCCTATATTCCGAAACCGAAGATATTTTATCAATTCCGCAGTAACAGCTTACTTTCAGAATCCAAAACTAAGATCATTTCAATATTGGATTTAAGAAACAGACATATTTAGATGAATTAACTCCTCACACTCCCCAATTAAGATATGAACCCTAGAAATAGGCAATAGATCGAGATCCTAATTCACCAGAGGTTTAAAACGCCAAGAATCAGAGCCTAAAGCTTCCGTTACTCGAAATAAGTCCAGATACCTTAACATAAGATCGAAAAAACATCCGATTTAGAAATCTCATATGATTGACAACCTAATATTACACATTGATCCACGATTTCATAAGGTAAAACAAAAACACAGCGTACTAGAGGAATACATACATACATACATAGTATAGAGAGATACAAAAGGCTGGAAGAGAAACAAACCTTTCTTGGCCAGCAGTATCCCAAATCTGAGCCTTGACAATTTTATCATCAACACGAATACTTCTGGTGGCGAATTCGACGCCGATAGTTGACTTCGATTCGAGATTAAACTCGTTCTTAGCAAACCTGGACAGCAAATTCGATTTGCCGACACCAGAGTCGCCGATCAGAACTAGCTTGAACAGATAATCATAGTCGTCATCGGCTCTGTAAGCCGCCATGAATAGAAACGATAAGGTGAAATTAGCTTCAAAAATTCAGTATCTAAATGGAGAATTGAATTACTCCTGTTCTACGATTATAAATTGCTTTTGGGTTTATCTGAAGATCATCAAAATCGTGTCGACAAGATTCGAGATTCAAGAGAGAGAGAGAAGGAGAGAGGCGCGGACGCGTTTCGAAATTGAAGATTCAATAGATAAAGTTTTTGAATTTTGATTTTGTTTCATATTCACCTTTTTTTTCTTTTTTGATTTTTCTTCAAAATAAAATATAATATCTTTTTAATATTTCTTCATCTTTTTGTTTTCAATGCATCGAGGTACATCTCAATTTTAATGTTTCGTTTTATTTATGTTGATATAATACAGTTTTATATGATTTTGAAAAAGCGATAATGCTTTTATTTTTAAATAATTTTTTTTTTTAAAATATCGATATTAGTATCAAATTAACTATTTAAAACTCTTTGTTTTGTGTAGTGTCTTTAATTCAATTTTTTTTATTATAAGTTAATTTAATGTAACGAAGTAATTTAATTTAGGTTTAATGGTAAACTTTTTATAAAGATAATAATTAAGTATTCTGTTAGAATTTATTGATCATAATTATATGTTAGATTTTTTATATTTAAAATGAGATGTTTATCTTGTATTTGATTATGTTTATTTACAATTATTTGCATGAAATCAAACATAAAGCTTTATAAGTTATGCTTAAGCAAAATTTATTTGTAATCTTAAATTTTAAGTATTATGCATCAATAAACATTATTTTATACATAAAAAATAGTTTTTAAATTTTTTTATCAATAATTTATAATATAGTATAGATATATCTATCAATTCTTCTATAAATTTAAAGAATGGATCCCCACATCATAAATGATTATTGGATCCTACACGTGAATATTATATGGGCCCCCTATCCAACGCCCCAACCCCAATTACTAGCTCACGAACAAACTTATTTATAAATATCACCATAAAATGCAGCGATGGCCAAAACCCGGTTTTGCAGTGATGCTTATAATCGGTTTTGGTCTTGTTGAAAATGTTAAGGCCCGGTTAAAAGTATTTGTAATTGGTTCTGGTCTTGGGCCGGACCCAAATCGGTACCAAAACAGTCTCAATTGGTCTTGGATCGGACCGATCCTAAGCCGGTCCAGATCCCGATCCTTCGCCAGTCGTGAGCCTGGACGAGCCCATTTGACCATCTCCCGCAAAATGATTATTGGTCCACCCAATTTTCCAACATCGACTCCCTCTCAAAAAGGAAAAAAAACAAGAAGTATATCATTTCCCTTTATAGTAAACTACAAATTTGGTTCCATGTGGTTTTGAAACTATAAGATATTCTAAAAACGTTTAAATTTAATCAATCTTTTTAACAACCATTAAAAGATACCGTTAAATGAGGGGTATTTTCATCCTTTTATCGATTTTTCTACCTGATAAAAAACTATATGGACCAAAATTATAAAATTGATTGTGATTGGGTAAAAGACAAATTTTTTTGATAAAATAACGAAAATACCCTTTATTTAAGGGATTTTTTTAACAGTCGTTAGAGGGAGGGATCAAATCGGAACGATTTTGCAAACTATGATGACTATCTTGTAATATCAAAATTGTAAAGACGAAAAACGTTATTTTTGACAAACCACGAGAACCAAACTTGTAGTTTACTCTTCATTTTATATTATAAAATATTTTATATAAGTTTTTAAATAATTGTTAATAGTGGATAATTTTTTTAAATTCTAGCTTATAATTTAATTTCAAAAAAGAGGATATCACATTTATTTTATATTATAAAACATGGATCGGGTTTTAGGGTTTGTTTACCAAATACTTACCCGGATAAGCGTTTACCAAGTCATATTTTCTTATAGGATGAATATGGGAAGGACCAAGAATCTTACCCGGTAAGAGCGAGACAAGGGTCATGAGTCTTACCTGGTAAGTGAGAGTGACGACTATTACCATGTAAGCGCTTGCCGGGTAAATTGTTTCATACGATGTCGTTTTGGTGGACTAAAATCTTAGTCCGTACGTAAATAATAGTGTTAAATTTTACCGGTAAGCACTTATTGAGTTAGTGTTTGGTAAAAGACCTCTTGGTGAAAATGGAAGTTATTATGAGAAGGATAAGAAAAAACCTCCATCCTTGAATTAATACTAATTGAAGATCAACATTAATGAGCGTAATTCATGGATTGAGGGTAGAGATGGCCAAATGGGCCCGGCCCAGCCCATAACCACCGGAGGACCGGAACCGATTGGGACCGGTAGGGACTGGTTAAGGGACCGCCGGTTATGGTCCGGTTAGGGTTTTTGACGTTTTCTGGGACCGAAACCGGTTATGTAACCGGTTATAGGACCGGCCCGGCCCGGTCAACGAAAGTTAACGAAACGTATATATATATATATATATATAATAAAACGTATTTTTATTATGTATTTTTAAATGTATTTATAATAAAAACGTATTTATAAACGTATATATATATATATATAAATATATAACAAAACGTATTTATAAACGTGTATGTATATATATATATATATATATATATAACAAAACGTATTTATAATAAAATGTATTTATTATAAAACATATTAAAAATATCATATTACAAACATATTAATAACATATTAAAAATTTATTAATAACCAAAAATTTGAAAAAAAAAATAAAAATATATTTTTTTTGAATGGGATCGGCCGGAATCGGTTATGGGACCGGTATGGGACAACCGGTTACCGGTAAGCTTGACCGGTTACAAGGAAAATCACCGGAACCAGGACCGGGACCGTTTATAGCGAGACCGGTTACCGTCGGTTTTTGTCTTGGTTAGGACCGGTTAAGGCCCGGCCTGGGACCGGATTTTGGCCATCTCTAATTGAGGGTGAGGGTGAAAGCGACCAAGGACCCAGATCTCTTCTTAAATAACTATAAGGATAAACTATATAAGTGTTAAAAATAATTCATATGCATTTATGATATTTAATAATATGATTAAAATAAAAAAGATATTCAATATTTCGTTCATTTTAATAATACGATTATCATGTTATAATTTGTGAAAAAAGAAATGTATTTTTTTTGACGTATTTTAATTAATATACGATTATGTATGTTAATATAATAAATATGTAAAATGAAAAATAAAAAAATAAGAGATAAAAAATAAATTAGATAACTAATTATAACTTTAAGGGTGCAAAATGTAAATAATTACATTTAGGCAAATTTGCTTATTTCAGGATTTATATTTAAAAAGTAACTATAAAGTGAATTGAGATCGAAGAATTGGCTATTTTGGTCAATTTCCCGATAGCTTTTTGGACTGGATCACAACCACATATAACTTTGCTTTAAGCATGTATCGAATACAATTGAGCTAAGGTGCCGTTTACCAAACGCTTACCTGGGTAAGCGTTTACCAAGTCACTTTACTTTACCAGATGAATATGACAAAGACTAAAAATCTTACCCGGTAAGAGCGAAGGCAAGAATCAAGAGTCTTACCCGGTAAGAGAGGGGCAAGATCTTGAACGGAGAAAACGTCTGCCATAGAATTCACAGTTTTTCCGGTTTTGCATGTCTACTCAGTTGAATAAATGTTCTTTGGATGTTGTAATAGACATCTGTTACCAATACCAGACTAATAAAGATATTTTTGATGGTTTGAGCATAGACTATGTTGTCGTGTTATCCTTATGACTTTGATGTTGTATGTCAAGCTGATAAGAATTGATGATGATGTCACTAATGGCATCATCCATTGTTTTAAAGATATGTTTTTGTACCATATAATTGAACGGATTGTTGCTGAGAGGTGGAGTTTTTCGGAACAAGAATGAATTGTAGTGTTGGTTCTAATGATTTAAAAGGCTTGAATGTTTCTAACTATGCTAAAGCAATTGTGGAAACCGAGAGGATATTGTCTTGGGCTTTATCGTAATTTGTTTGGAGAATGATTATTCTTGAAATACTAGGCCTCTTCTTACTTGGCTTAACATTTTAAGTCAGTTATCCTTGACGAGGCCTATGTGGGCTTACTTTGTTAATATGCATGGTTTTTCTGCCTCTATATAATAAAGAATTTAAGATGAATTAAGGGGTTGTTTACTAAAAGCTTACCCGGTATGTGCTTACCGAGCAATTTTCCTCATCGGACGAACATGACAAGACCTAATAATCTTACATGATAAGAGCGATAATAAAGATAGAGAGTATTACCCAGTAAATGAGGTTGACGACTCTTACCTGTGTAAACGCTTATCAAATATATTGTTGCATACAATACCATTTTGATATACTACAATCTTACTGAAAATATAAATTATAATGTTGGCTTCTAACGGTAAGCATTTACCGCGTAAGCATTTAGGTAAACAGCCCTTAAGTCTTCTCTATTCTTACCAACCATATCCGTATTTTCCTACAAAAACGCACGACTACAAATTATTGCACTTTTTCATTTGTTCAAACGCAATTTCTTATATGAAAATTTATCTAATTTAAGAAGACAAAACAAAACAAACAGTAACTAAAAATAAATTTAGAGTCTAAATGGAAAAAGGAAGTGGTGTAAGAAAACGAACATCCTGAGTTGAAGTCAGAAACACGTAATGTTTGGTAGGGTCGTTTGATTTCTGGATTTATATGGTTTCCATTTCTGAAATCTAAATCTAATATCAAATCAAATTTAAACAACCCAACTTAATAGTTACAGCTTAATTAATCACAGTCTGTTCAAAGAGTAATTCAAAGTATGCAGATTGAGTTAAGTTGAGTTGGTCGGGTTTAAACTTTATTACATCGTAGATTGTTTGTGTGTTCATGTCAACAGTAAACATAGCATAACAGAACAACTTTCAACGTTTGACAAGAGAAAACAAATAAAATGATCAATTTATTCATAATTATTTTTTATATATTTTGATTAATTTATGTAATTTTTTAAATTATAATAAAATAAATATTTTTTATAATAAAATATATCATTAAAAAGTTTTCATTAAAACGATTAAAATGATACTAAAACAAAA
>NC_037544.1:2285445-2300464 GCF_001531365.2 Cynara cardunculus var. scolymus
TATAAAGAAAACGACATATTGAATATTAAAAAAAATAAGTTTTATTTTAATATTATCTATTTTTATATTATCTTATAAACCAAATTTATCAAAAATTTTAAAAACAATTTTTAATGTACAAAGTATTATACATTTATATACAAGTTCTAAAAATTCTTAAAAACAACTCATAATGCATTAAGTACTACTGCTTTATACATTCAGTCTTAAAATTTATAATTAAAATACCATATAGTACAAGTTACCAATACACATTAGTATCTTTTCTTTTCATGTTCACAAAATATTTTTGACACATTTCACTAATGTCTTCACCCTCTCATACCTTTATGTTATCTCCCCACCCTCCAAGGTAATATTCAAACTGATATTCACCATGAGTTATTAAAATTTCTTCCATTCATCTTCTATTCAATTGCTCTAGAACTTTCGGTCTTGCTCTCGATCTCTTGATTCTTTGCTCTTGATGTAAATCGAACACATTTGTGGAGTCATTTAAATATGTTAGATTTTAAATATATTGGATTTTAAACTGTCATACAATTTTTTTATCGTTAGACTGTAATTGGAACCATAAATCTTATTTATTCAATTGTATTAACATGTATAAACCAAATGTAACTTACATTATCGTTAAATCTTCTCTAATAAAACCAGTTAAATTTCAAAATCGTTAAAATTTACGGCTCAATTGTATTACACGGATACACAAGTGGTATCGATAAAATAGAAATCTATTTAATTTTGTTTAGATAGAACTCGTCACAATGACACATTTATAACGTAAGATATATAACGTAATCTACTTTACTTTGATTAAACGTTGAAGCGTTTGATAGCGATAACCCCTCTAAATTCTGAGTTTATCTGCATCGTCTCTCCCAACGTGGCACCTTTCCTTCATCTATAATTGACTGCTATTTTCTTCCCTCTTTTCACTTTTTACTTGATTCACAATGACTCCCAAAGCTTCCGACTTCCCTTCTGAAGATTCCGACTATCAATCCGGCTTCGGAAACCACTTCTCATCGGAGGCCATAGCCGGAGCTCTCCCTCACCGTCAAAATAGTCCACTTGTTTGTCCCCTTGGTCTCTATGCTGAACAGATCTCCGGCACCTCCTTCACCGCGCCTCGCAAGCTCAATCACCGAAGGTCCAAAACACACTCATACTCTACGCCATCATTTTATTTTTGTATATGTAATTTCTTACTAAAATTCGAAGACGTTTACGCAAATTACGCATCGGTTTTTTTTCCTTCAACTTCTACTGTTTTCTTGTTCTTTTGAAGTTAATGTTAATAATAATAGATACTGATGTAGTTAATGGTTGAACATGAAGTTGCCATTTCATCGTTTGCAATGTTTAGGTACTGCATATGCAGATTAGAGTGGGGAAACTCTTTGTTCCGTAATTGCTTTGTTGCTCAGGAAATCTAATCTGGAGAGGCGATCAACGATGTTAGTCGATAGAATAATTTGATTCATTAGGTTTGATAACTGTAGTTCATTGATAATTTATGTTTGAACAGTCTCATTAAATGCTATTTGTTTGAATTCTGTTTCGATTTAAGTTGTATCATGCTGCGTTACAGGTATACCTTTTACAAATTGATCGATTCTCGTTTTGCATCGGATTCATATACAATTATACACATCAATTGCGGCTATTTTTTACATCTGGCTGTAATTTGCTTCATTTAAGTTTTAGTACCATAAGGTTTTGATTTGTGATTTGAGTAACTGACAGCTTAAGTAGTTCATATTTCGATTATTAAGTTGTGTCTATGTTTTTTTTTTCTGTTTGCAACAGTTGGCTGTATAGGATCAAGCCTTCTGTTACTCACGAACCATTTAAACCAAAAGTGCCCAAACATGACAAGCTGGTGAGTGAATTCAGCCAGGTCAACAGTTCTATTAACCCCACTCAAATTCGATGGAAACCTGTTGATATTCCAGACGAACCAACAGACTTTGTTGATGGGCTATACTCTGTATGTGGGGCTGGCAGTTCATTCCTTCGACATGGTTTTGCCATTCACATGTAATATATTCTTGAATCTTACTCTACTGTTCTAATAGTGTTATGTTTACTGTAATATGATTAGTGAAAGGAACTATATGATGGGGCAACGTCTATGTCTTGTTGATAGGACTTCCATGTTCAAAATTCTAGAATATAACATTTCACTAGAAGTTGTACACTGTAAATTCATCTTGCCAATATAATTGGTCAGTTGAAAATTTGCAAATGCACATTGAGTACGCTCTTCTGGAGAATGTATATTAGAGTAAAACCTTTTGCAAAATCAAGATAAAGAAAGGCTTTATGCAAAACCAATCACGAAAAGTTGTATAGAACAGAAATTTTGTGACAACTTGTTCTTTGCACCAGCATCAACTTGGGGTAGTGTGAATGTTTGTGGGGTGAAGACATGTGTAGCTCTTTGGGGAAAATTAAAAGATCCCCCCCCCTGCGGGCGGCATGCACGGGGGCTTATTGAAGCTTGAGCTGAAGCAGAATTACGTTAAGAATGTCCTTCATGATCATGTAGGTACACTGCAAACAAATCAATGGAGAATTGCGCTTTCTGCAATGCGGATGGCGACTTCTTGATAGTTCCTCAAAAAGGAAGTAAGTGGTAACTGAGCTTAATTATAAATTTGTGGTTATCCTCTCGTCAGACCTCCAAAAGCTTTCAGCATTGAACTTTTGACTATATTTTTCAGCTTTATTGTTATCAGAAACAAAGCCTTGGGCTGTTTAATGGATTTCTGAAAGGTGGTATGTTTGTGTTAAATACATTTCACAAATCCTTGGGCTGTTTAATGGATTTCTGATCCGTTGCTGTGTTTTCAATAATCTTTCTTCCCTTCATGACGCTTATAGGAATTATCAACAATTTTTTTGTAAAATATTCATAACCTGGGTCTGTAATGATGGCAGGCGTATTATGATATCAGAGACACATTTTTATTCCTTACATTGTCTGTGCAGGGCTGTGGATCACTACTGAGTGTGGAAAATCACAAGTGTCTCCTGGTGAAGTAGTCGTCCTCCCTCAAGGATTCCGCTTTGCCATAGACCTTCCTGATGGCCCTTCACGTGGTTATGTTGCTGAGGTTTTTGGTACTCATTTCCAACTGCCTGATCTTGGGCCGATAGGTACCTACTAATCATTTGTGGTTTGTTTATTTCTATTTATATATCTGGGATGATGCTAATATTTTTGTGCCCTTATATTATAAGTATTTAACTGAGCTATTCATGTGGTTTTTTAAATTTGTCTTCCTTTCAGGTGCAAATGGTCTTGCTTCTCCAAGGGACTTTCTTGTTCCCAAAGCTTCATTCGAACAGGAATCTCGTCCAGGTTACACAATCATACAGAAGTTTGGTGGCGAACTTTTTACCGCAAAACAAGATTTCTCACCTTTCAATGTGGTTGCCTGGCACGGCAACTATGTCCCCTACAAGGTACAAATTTATTCTTTAGGAGCTTCTTATAGAGAAGTGATGCATTCTAGAAAACCCTTGGCAGGTACATCAACCATCCAAGTAATAAAGTGAATAGGTCGATTAACATCTCATGAGCATTGCAGTGTAATCTTAAGGACCATAGTATAATACCATTCAAGTAATTTGATCAAGCTCAATGTTAATTGAGAAATAGTTTTTAGACAAGGGAATTAAGTAATTAATAGATTAAGCTGAAACTACTGAATTTAAGTGTAGATAAATAAAGTAATGTATAGTTGGATGCAAATTTATACTTGTTTTGATTTCCCTGTAGCTTGATTATTTATGAGAACTGATGAGCAACTTAATACGATATCGATTACTTGTTCATACAGTTCCCTTTTATTCAACTTTTCTACTATTTAGGTATAATTGCCTGTGTTGAAGCTCCTTAGGTCTCACATATCCTTAAACCTAGTGATCAACGCTTAGCAATTGGGATTAATTACTCAACGGTTTCATATAATTGTAAGCTTATGATTCAGAAATGAAAACAAGGGTTCACAACATTTTGAGAGTGCTGGAACTTGCCCAGGCTCACACCAAAATCAGGTTACAAATCAGATGCTCCTCTCAACCTCCAACTATTTAACAGACTTCTCACTGCTATTTCCCCCTTTTACCCCTATGCAACAGATTACTCACAATACCTATATTGCCCCTGCACATCTTAACTCCTGCTAGTGCATCTTTATTTAGAAACTACTACCATAACTACCCTATACTCCTACCATTCTTATCTAATAGCAGCTTCCAGGGTATAATGCCTAGGTAAACTTTTTAAGATAATTTGATGTAAGATGTTTTTAAGCTTAATGGAACACATAAAAAGGTAAGCGTCCTCACTGCTTTATCATAGACCGACCGCATAAAGCTCCCAAGCTGTTCTTCATCTAAGCAGTCTTATCTGATTTATGGCAAGTCATTGGACATATATACGTATTATTAATTTGAAAACATCATGAAACAAAACCCATCAAAGGTCCTCGAAATCAGGTTGACCTACACATATTAACTTACAAATCAAAGATAGAAACACATAAATAACATTTTATATAATTATTAGAGTGTAGGTCAAACAACACACAATAAAAGATGTAACCCCCATCTTCCTCTAATTCTATAAATATTTACTCCACCAAGATATAAGTTCAGAAAAATGTCACCATATTGAATCATAGTCTATAAAAAATAAAACTCAGCTCAAATTGATAACACCTCCTCATGTCAAGTATTCAATTGGTTCGACTTGTTGCTAGTTTGTATAGAATGCATCAATAAGTGAACTTTGTCGAAATATTTCTCTGTCAAAACTGCATTAGTATTTCCTATTTTGATGTGACGGTGACATATTCATTGCTTGCAGTATGATCTAAGCAAGTTCTGCCCTTACAATACAGTTTTGGTTGACCACAGTGATCCATCAATAAATACTGGTGGGTATAATCTTCAGTTGTATTTTTATAAAAATAAGTAAAATAGCGACAATTTTTGTTCATTTAAACTGTCTCAGCGTTAGTCCTTTTGCAATCCCAATGCAGTTCTGACTGCACCAACTGATAAACCTGGCGTTGCTTTGCTTGATTTCGTCATATTCCCTCCACGGTGGTTGGTGGCTGAACATACTTTTAGACCCCCTTACTACCACCGCAATTGCATGAGCGAATTTATGGGTCTTATTCATGGAGGATATGAGGTAGTGTTCCATAAACTCATGACTTACGTTATTTTTGTTTCGTGCCCCATTTATTGCGAAAGAAAATGACCTCCCCTTTCGGCTTTTAGAAATCAACTACAATCAAAATTTGTCTTATGAGTTGTCCGTGGAACGAACAGAACAAAAGTTTGGAAGAAAAGGGGAGGCTTTTGTTTATCTTTACAGCTGTACATAGAACACGATAGTAACTACAGAAATGGCATTTTCAGGCAAAAGCTGATGGATTTCTCCCTGGTGGTGCAAGCCTTCACAGTTGCATGACTCCTCATGGTCCTGACACGAAGACATACGAGGTAAAGCTCCTCCATTCTCGAGTTATGTTCTTCGTCATAAAAATACTGGTTGGTTGCATAAAGTGGTTGATTAAATACCCACACTCTTACACTTATGTATTTTCGTCAAATTTAATATAATCAACTAAAATTAATGGTTAATTTTGGACAACAAGATGGAAGGACAATTTGATGGAAAAAAAATACTGAAAATCCCAAACCATTTCTAATGATATATATGTTAAAGCATTTCAAATATAATCAAACAAAAATGGTGCAATTGACATGATTACAAAGCATGTAAGTACGTGATTTCTAAATCTTCTCAAAATACGGTTCTCATATAAACATGCCCCTTGGGTACTAATAGTTTCTTCTTTTAAATGCCCTCAAATTGCTTATCGACCTACCTCCCATGGCTACAGGCGACAATTGCCCGTGGCAATGATGCTGGACCACATAGAATAACAGACACCATGGCGTTCATGTTCGAGTCATGCCTAATGCCACGAATCTGCCCGTGGGCTCTTGAGTCTCCGTCTGTGGATCATGATTATTACCAGTGCTGGATTGGACTGAAATCACATTTCATCAACAACCCAAATGGGAATTCGGAAACTGAACCATAGAGTTGTTTATCCATCCGAGTTTACATGATCATATAAACCGGGAATAATGTTTTCCCAAATGAAGTAGATTTACCGGTAAATATCTTCTGCTTGTAGATGAAGCTTGTGTACATAGTCATGAAGGGATAAAGTATAGCAGTTAAATTTCATAAATATTTTGAGAATCGAGAAATGTATTCATGATGAATGTAGGTGAATATTCATTATGAATATTTGGTTCTCAAAATATTTGAGGTTCTTAAATGAACCTGTCCTTGGTAGATAAATAACGATGAAGTAGACATAAATAAAACGTCTAAACTTAAATGTGCCTACTTTATTCTAGTTGATGGTGCGAGAAGTAGGGGTGATAATTTTGTATGAAATCAAACCAACCAACATGTGTACCAACAGTACCAATTAAATTGGTATCGATCATTGTCGGTTGGTAATACTGTATCAAGTATGCAAACTTGATTGGTACACGGTATTAAAAGTTGCATACCACGATATTACCATGGTACCGAGTTATTTATTTCTTATTTGTTTTGTGCATTTTTATGTATTTGATATAAACGTTGCAACTTTAATTATTTTATTTAAACATTTGAATATTTGCAAGTTTTATTCATTGCAATTAAAACCCGTTAAACAATCACTTGTGTTACCTGGAAACTCAAAATTTCACTTAAATTTTGAATAAAATTGACAAGTTTTCATATGTAACGTGAAGTTGGTATAAAACTGGTACTAACATGTACCAACAGAAAAAAGTTGGTACCAATTAAGTCAGCATCAAGTCAAGTTGGTTGGTATACGGTGTAGGATTTTGCATATCAATTATAATTGGTTGGTACATTGTATTGAATTTTTTTTTGGGTACCGTACCAAATCCACCCTTAATAAGAAGTGTGAATGCATCAGCCAAAAGACGATCTAAGTAACAAGGATCATTCCTATTACGAATCCTGGTTATAAGCCCAACCAAAAACCGGTCTTGGACAAGTCCCAAATCGGTCCAAGTCTGAGATTTTTCTTTTGTAACCGTATCCGACTAAAAACACCCAACCTGTTTTTCATGTACAAAGTTTGTCCCAGTCTCCGGCTAGACCCAAATTGGTTCCATTTTTTCCCCCAAAAATCAACTTTTAACATATAAAAAGAATCTTATTTTTAGTCAATATTTTATTGAAATATATTTTAAAATCTTTAATTGGATCATTCAAATACACTTTAAATATTTTTTAAATCATTTTTATACGTGTTTTTATAGTTATGATTTTTGAAATTTAGTATTGGAACACTTTAAAAAACTTGATATATAATTTATTAAAATTTAAGTTTTTTATAAAAATTGAACCTATATATAACCAGTCCCGATTCCGTAACCAGTCTCAAGCCATGCTTGATTTTCTTAAAACAACATAACTAATCCTAACCCTTCAATCCATAACCAATCCCGGCCTTGAACAAGTTCCAAACCAAGCTGGGCCCATTTTGACCATCTCTAATTGCGATTG
Source organism: Cynara cardunculus var. scolymus (assembly GCF_001531365.2). NCBI lineage: Eukaryota > Viridiplantae > Streptophyta > Magnoliopsida > Asterales > Asteraceae > Cynara > Cynara cardunculus. The sequence goes on from NC_037544.1 coordinate 2,293,079, forward strand.
GTTTAGGTCTAGTTAGGATCGATGACTGGTTAAAGCGATGACTGGTTAAAGCCCGCGATTTTGAACCCGACTCTTGAGTTGGGTCACATGCGATAATTGCGGTGTTTATTCTTCAAGAGTCAAGACAAGGGGGGATTTTGTTTGCCTCTCTTCACATGCTATAATGCTTCTCTTGTTTGCCAATTGCTAATGCCATTGAGTGATTCATTTTTCACATGGGTTTTTGTTGTCAACAAACTATCATTTTTTTAGTTATAAATAAAAATACTGATAAAAAAAGGACGAGACATTTGACAAATCTCGTTCTGTTCATTTATGTTGGTCCCGTCTTTATTGTCTTAGAGTCTGTTTGTTAGCAACTTAATGAGTTTAATAAGACTTACATCTTATTCAATCAGCTATACAACACTGTCTGATAGTGGCTTAATAATGAAAATGTCTTATTCAATAATTCTTAGGGTTTCTTTTTGTGTGTGTAAAAAACAAGGTTTTTGTCTTCCAAAAACTGCATTCCTAATTAAAAAAAACACAGTCTTTCTATCTATGACAAAATGATTTCATTTTATAGCCATATTCTAACCCACTTTCAACTTTATAACCAATCATTACAGATAAAGTTTAAGCTTATGTGCCATATTGGTTTTCGGAAAAAAAAGGACCCTTATGCAGAAAGTGGATTTTCTACGTAAGGATCCTTTTTTTGCCCAACGATCCTCTTTTTTATACCGAAAACCAATCATATGCATAAAGATTAGCTATAAAGTGAAAACGGGTCTGAAAACGACTATAAAGTGAATTGATTTTTAGCAAATTGATTATTTTTTTTGTCAATTTCCCGTTATTAAAGGGCATTGGCCTGGTGTACTGTGGACTGTCAAACCAACCTTATTAGAGGTCAAAAATTCAATCCTCATAAAATATGAGAATTAAATGTTGGTTTTTATTTATTGTATATAAATATATTATATATTTAAATAAAATTAAAACTTCATTTTAAAATAATAAAATAATTGAGAAAACAAAATAAATAAATAAATAGAAAATAGAAAAAACAAGAAAAGGACATAAACCAATTAAAAAGCTACAATTTGACCTATATCCTCTCCATGTGGGTTCATTGTTGGGGGGCCATTGTACACAGTTCACATGTGGAGTGGTATAATTTTCATTTTCAGTCCTTCAAGATTTTTTTTTGTTCAATTCAAGTCTCACCATTTAATATGAACATTTTCAATTAGTTTTTTAATTTTTTAAAGTGGAAAATGAAAAAGTAAAATCTTTGAAATATTTAATTCTAATTTTTTTTTTAAATTTTATTTTAAAGATTGCGACATTAATTATATAATAAAAGTGATTTATATGTTTGATGAGATGTTATTAATCTATACTATATTATAAATTATTTGATAAAAACTCTTAAAAATCATTTTTATGCATAAAGTACTGTATATTGATGCATATTATTTAAACTTTAAGATTACAAGTAAAATTATGCATAAAAACAACTTATTAAAGCTCGATGTTTGAATTCGTATAACTAACTGCGGATGAACATAATCAAATAAAGTATAAACATCTCATTTTAAAATATAAAAAAACTAAAATATAATTAGGATAATTATGGAGTTCTAACAAAATAATTAATTATTATCTTTATAAAAAAATTATATTATTAAACAAAATATAAATTACTTCGTTATTGTACCTAAGTTAAATTATAATAAAAAAATTGAATTAAAAAATTACACAAAAAATGAGAAATTTTAAATAGTTAATTTGATACDAATATCGATATATTTTTGTCAAATTTTTATGATATCTTCAAATTTATATTTTATTCAAAAATAAAAACATGTTCGCTTTTTCAAAATCACATAAGACCATATTATAACATCGACTGAGATAAAAAATTAAATTAAATATTAAAATCAAGATGTATCTCGCTGCATTGCGTGAGTACTCTTCTAGTATTTTATAAACATTTAAAAACAAGATTTCTTATTAATGAAATTATTATAAAAAATTGTTTTTCTCTCAACTGGTTTTTTAAAATAATTTTGGAGATTAAAATATAAATTATATTTATTAAAATATTTAATATATTTATACATTTAATTTCAAAGATAATTTCAAATTTGGAGAATTTTATACTATCTATGATGTTTTCTCAATTGTGCAAAATCTGTTAAAACAAAAATTCATACAAAGGGGTTGTTTACTAAACGCTTACCCGGTAGATGTTTATCGGACAATTTTCCTCACCAGACGAGCATGCCAAGGCCCAAGAATCTTACCTGGTAAGAACGATGATAAGAATAGAGAGTCTTACCCGGTAAGTGAGGCTGACGACTCTTACCCGAGTAAGCGCTTACCAGATATATTGTTGCATACGATACCATTTTGATATACTACAATCTTACCCAAAAAACAAATTATAGTGTTGACTTCTAACGGTAAGCACTTACCGGCTAAACATTTAGGTAAACAACCCCATAATCTCCATTTTAGAAAATATGTTGGAGATGTTAAATAATCTTTGATCAAGTCAAATAAGTTGTTATATTCTTTACCTGTTTTCTTCCATGTTTCTCATATCAAATTTCGACATGTGTAATGTATGAAAAAAATTTGTACATGTAAAGGGTGCAAATATAACAGTAAACGGTAGTCCGAGAGAATAAAAAATCGACGCTTTATATCGGAACGGCAGAGGAAATAAGACAGGGGTAACCTCTTCTTACTAATTTCACACTCTGCACACAACAATATTAACGTTTTTACATCTCAAACGCTATGATTTTATCAAAATAAGACTCAAATCACGTGACCCTTTTTACAGGACGTTGCTAAACAAACCTTTTTTTTTAGAATCAGTTCAATACTGAAAAATGTAAAACAATAATTTCATTTTGAAGAATATATCCAGAAAATCTGTAAAAATATATTTATATACCGTATAGAAAAGATTTGTTTATACTGATTACGTTTGGTTGAGGTCAGTTCAAATAATAAGATTAAATATCATGAGAAAGTAAAAAATAGACTATTAAAAAAAGTTTTTGTGAATTATTGAATAAAACCGTTATAACATTTATATGTGGATCAATCTTACAGATTATTTAAATGAATTTATATATACATCTTTAAACTGATTTTTCAATGGTTCATATATAAATCTTTCTTAGAGCATCTTCAAAATTGAGATTTTTGGGTTTTTGCTCCAAACAGATTCGACAAAACCTTCGAAAATAGAAGTAGGATTTACAAGTCTTAAAGCATAAAGTACTATTAATTTATGCAAGAGATTCAAAAATCTCTTAAGTACAAACTATTATGCATAAAACATACCATTTATTTGGTCAAAGTTTCATATTTAAGTAAGTCATATTTACATGAAAAAGATATGTTTGGTCTTTTCAAAGTTGTTTGACACTTTGTGTTTTCCATATTTTAAACCCAAATTCAAATTCAGAGTTCTTTATATTAAACTGAAATTTGAATCAACAATATCAAAAAAGGTTCAGATCCTCCATGTATCTCACCCCAACCCTTCAACTTTATATGAGTTTAGAAACTCAACATGTGTGTAATTATTTTTCTAATCGATTTTGTTAATATATCATATTAATCTTCAATTTTATATATTAATTGACTTGTAAAATAAGCACACAAACTCATGATTCAAGTCTAAACAGATGAAAATTGAATTTTTTTTAATAATTATTTTAAAAATTAAAAAGAAATGATTATTTGTATTAATTTAGACGGGTGTAAAGGAAGAAAGAAAGAGACGTGTGTCACATGAGCACGTGGTGAGTGGTGTTCAGATTCTCTCTCTCTCTCTCTGTGTTAGTTATCCCATTAAACTACCACGGCTTTTCCCGGTGAAACCGTTCCTACCCCTACCTAGCTAGCTGTTGCTAGCTGTCCCAATCCTTTCCTCCATGTGACCCACCACCACCACCGTCACCGTCACCCTCACCACCACCTCCTCCTCCCTCTATTTACATTCACTCCAGAACCTCCATCCATTCGTTCCTCTTAATTTCAAACAAAAGCAACGTTTTTGTTGATTTTTTTAATTTCATTTTGTATGGCACAATTGCCACCAAAAGCGCCAATAATGGCGCAAAAATGGCCGTCATTTGCCTATCAGACCATGCCGATGCCGTCGTCAGCCTCGCAGCCACCGACCTGGATGGATGATTTTATAGATTTCTCGTCAGCTAGGAGGAACTCTCACCGGAGATCCACAAGCGATCCGATTGCGTTTATTGAAGCTCCTCCGTTTATTAATGAATGTCGTAATTCTCATGTCATTGATAAGTCGTTGATGCCTTGCTCTAATAATAATGGATTTGAGCGTTTGGATGATGAGCAGCTTAGTTCTATGTTTTCCGACGACTTCACGGCGAATCTCCAGTCAACTAGGTTATTGTCTATGACATCTGATCAAAACAGCGATGATGACGAAGCTAAACCAACGCAGCCACCGGAGCAACAACCGCAGCAGCTAAAACATGAGCTGGGAGAGGTGGAAGACGGTGGCGATTACGAACAGGAGACCGAATCCGTCAAGCCTCACATTACTTTTTCCAGCGATGGCGGCACCGTCGTTGATCCAAAAAGAGTTAAAAGGTAAGCATGAAGATCTGAATTCTACTCACATGTACATCGTGCTTAAACAGCAAGCTAATCGAACCGCATATTCAACATCAACATTCAGAGTAAATTTTACTCATTCATTCATATGTGATTAACTAATTACATATGATGTTAATCATAGTTTTTAATTGTAATCGATCACCAGGATATTAGCAAATCGTCAATCTGCCCAGAGATCAAGAGTCAGGAAGTTGCATTACATTTCTGAACTCGAACGAAGTGTTACAAATCTGCAGGTATCGTCTCGATCCAAATACATTATCTCAAACATAATTTTGGTTCAATCGATATTGATTGCGGATTGAATTTCATACATAAATAATCGTCAATAATTTCCTTTGGATCAATTTATCAATATTCAATTATGGTTCATCTGAAGACGGAGGTATCGACACTATCGCCACGTGTAGCATTTTTGGATCATCAGCGATTGATTTTAAACGTAGATAACAGCTCGCTTAAGCAACGGATCGCGGCTTTGGCCCAGGACAAGATCTTCAAAGATGGTATGAACATTTTATCTGATTGTTGGCTTATTCGATCAACTATACGTGATTGTTTAGGAGTTGCTTAATGATATAGAAGATGACTTATAAAAAGTTTTATTTTTCAAACCTACCCCTCCCTCCGAATTAAAAATCTAATATGCTCATTCCATCTATATGAGAAAATCATCCTAAAACCCCCCTCCTAAAATCAATACATACATATCAATCTACCTATACAGTTTTATTTATACACAGTTTTATTTTTTTATTTATACAAGGCTTGGTGTTTTTTGTTAGCAGTTTAATAAAACTAACAACTTATTCGGTCGACTATCCATGACTGTTTAGTAATAGTTTGATAATATAGAAAATGACTTATCCAATAAGCTTTTAGAAGAAACTTTACATATAAAGCCAAGTTTTTTTTTCCAAACGTATATATCTCAACATATACAGATAGATTAATCAATATATACAATTTTATACATACAAAATTTAATAAGAAACCATAACAAAATCACGTTAAAGAAAAACCAACCAAATAGCTCTTATTTATAATAGTTGATATATTATTTTAAATTGCAGCTCATCAAGAAGCATTGAAAAAAGAGATTGAGAGATTAAGAAGAGTTTATCATGAACAGAACATGAAGAAGGCGGAGACCACCACCGCAACAACCACCGGTTCACCGGCATGAATGGCGTCTCCGCCGCCGCCACCGGCAGCAACTGTTATGGTACGGATGAAGAGTGAGTGATCGATCTCGGATCTGGGAACGAGAAGGATGAACAAATGGGAGTGTGTGGGGAAGGGATGCTGCTAAAGTGCGCCCATGCAGGCACGTGATGTGTTTCAAGACTTTTGGGTGGTGGTCCCATGATTGGCATGTGATTATTTTAATATAGCATGGCTTCTTTTATGCTATTGTTGGAGAGGGAAGAAAGGGTAATTATGTCTTTTTCTATGGGTTTTTAAATTTATTTATGTAGATTCTTTTTCTTAACGAATAGGGGTCTGTGGGGTATTGGATGTCTGGTGTAGACTGTAGAGCATGTTCTGATTGTCTTTTTCTTTTCTTTTTTTTTTTTTTTAAATTTTAATGTCTTTATATTTGATTATTTTTTTAATTACTATTTTAGCCTCATTGAGACCAAGGGGAATTGTACAAGTAGTTCAATTGTAGTTTTTGAGTTAATGTTTTTATTCAATAAATTATTGAATATATATTAATAAGTTAAGAATAATAAAAGTTTATGATTTTTTTGTATACAAATCTTATTTGCTATTATTGGTGAAGAAATTATAGGATGAGGATATTTTTTTTATTTAATGCTGTTTGCTTATCTCTTAATAGTTTCATTAAGAGATAATATCTGAATTGTTAAGATGTGAATCTTGTTTGGTAAAAAAAAATATGTTTCTTAATGATTTTAAAACCCTCTAAATGATTTTGTATCATGAGTCTTTCTTGACCATTCAACGTCTTAATTTTGTTATAAATAATTATCAAATAATTATATTTTATTTTGCATTATATCATGAAAGTCTCTTAATCATTTTGACCGCTTAATCATTTTGCATCAAACCATCAATAATTGCTAAACAGCCCCTTAATTGGATTTGAATTGAGTGTGTGTTTTTGAATTTTAAGTATAATGATGTAAAACAAATGATGATAGGTTGAAAATGGATATAAATAGAGGTTAAAATGACTAACAAGGAGTAAAAATACAAAAATACCTTTAATTTTTTTGACTCAGGAAGCACATTAAGTTATGTAAATGAAAATTGTTAGGCTATGTTTGGAAATGTGTAATAAGTTGGTTGTTACTTGATAAACTAGTTGATAAACAAATAATGTTTGATAAAAATCAGTTGGTAAACATATGAAATGACCAAAAAAGATATACTGAAAAATTAGTCAGGTACAACATTTTATAATATAACTGAACAAATTCCTAATAATATAAATGTTAATTAATATAAACAATATAGAAAAAAATTTAAAATACAATATGTTAATTAAAAGAATTACAAATTGATTAAATAATCATTACATATAATATGAATAAAAATAAAATTGGTCGACCTTACATATTTTAATTAACTAAATATTTGTTCAAAAAGTATAATTGATAATTAAATTAAGTATTTATTCGAATCATCTAACAGAGTTTTATTATTTATGAAACAAAATTGATTATTTTAATATAGCATGGCTTCTTTTATGCT
>NC_037544.1:2300554-2306982 GCF_001531365.2 Cynara cardunculus var. scolymus
TAATAATAAATATTTATTTATAATTAATAATAATAAATAACAATTAATATTAATTAGAATTATAATTGAAAAAAATGTCAATAAAATTTTAAAACGTTACTTTAACTAATATTTTAATAAGCTAGTTTATAAGTTAACTTATAAACTATTTTATGTCAATCCAAACATGTACTTAAAAAATAAGCTAATATATGTTTATCAAACAATGTCTTAACAAATTTATACGACGATGATGATACATGCGTGATGAAGAATCCTTTATACGTATAAAAGAAATGGATCTCTTGGGTCATATATATTCGTGATGAATATTCATTTCATAATCAAGAACCCGTTTGTTCTATGAAAATGCGAGAACAGTTGTGCGCCTGCAATCTTATTAACCAATAATTTAAATTATAATAAATAAAAACAAAGGTTAAGGGCAATAACGTAATTTATTTATTTTATAATTTTAAATGTTGTTTTAATTAATTGTAATTATCACATGATTATCGATCATAATTTGATCACGTCTCAATTGTTTACTAACAAAAAACATCAATAGAAACCTATTTCGTGATAACAATGTGATTCACAACCAATAGATACCTAATCGAAGTGTGTTATTGTGATAGCAATATGATAACCAATCAATATTTGATCTTACTGTGATACTTGTAATAACACTGTGATAATCCCACTGTAACGTTTGTGATAATAATGGTGTGATAGACAATCATCGAGTCCTGAACGAAATGTGTTAACCGTGACACATATAATCATCGACCCCTAATAGATGTGTTAACTGTGATAATCTTGTGATACACATAAGTTCATCTTACTGTTATACATAATCAGTAAGTGTTATCACATTGTGATAACTAATCCAACTGTGATTCTTGTGATAACAATCCCTCATCGAATTGTGATAATTATGTGGTACCAATGTGATATACATTCAATCGTCAAGCCCTAATCAATGTGTTACCTGTGATGATCGTGTGATACACATTCAATCGTCAATCCCTAATCAATATGTTATTCGTGATAATCATGCGATACACATTCACTCGTCCATGATCAATAACTGATCGCATGTTGTTGATATTGGACATTGTGATTATCGACCAAAATTTATTAATCGAACAAATTGTGTTAACTGAACACATATCGTCGGTTCAGATCCAATGAATTTAAGTGGATCCGATCCGATCCAATCATCCATTGGATGTTTGATTTTGTCATCCGATTCAATACGATTAACATTGGACATCTGCTCACGAAAGTATAGTTTTTAAAACGGTCTTCTGCAACGGTTAAAACTTAGAAGAAGTCTAAAAGCACACTTCATGCACCACTCGACTCACTATAAAACAAATGAGTTTTACTCACAAAAATCATCCATGGAAATTGACGGATCACCCAAAAAGTACAAATGCTTCCGGTGTAGTTGATGTTTTTCAAGAAAATATTAACGAATCACCCAGAAAATACCTGGGTAATAATCTGTTTCTGATTTGAATTACCCACCAGCTGGTTTCTGACGAATCACTCCTTTAGCAACAAATTTTCTCAAGAAACATCCGTAGGTAAAATTCTTTGAGTTGGTAGTAAAATTCTATAGAAGGTTAATAAATTATACGATGAAAGATGTAATTTTTTATTTAATTGGTTTGGAATCGAGGGTGTGTTTTTGAATTCCGATTATAATGGTAATAAAACCAACGATGATGAAAATGAAGAGTAAGAGGTTGAAAATGAATATAAGTAAAGGTTAACGAGGAAGTAAAAAGACAAAAATACCCTTAACCGAATTACAACCCATATGTTGTGCACGTGAATTGATTTCATAAAATTGTTTGGACATGGGTAAAATTGTGCGATAAGAATTCCCATCACTACTATGTGGTGTTCGATACTCTCGATGATGGTGACGGGGATATCGTCCAAAAACCGGAACTTTAATCATAGAAATTAAATCGATCACGAAAATGAAAAATAATTCATGAAATAATGAAACCGAAATCATTGATGGGTGAAACTTTCATATCCGTCATGCATGGATGAAGAACTCTATAAAATTTTCTAGAAAAAACTGAATGATTTTTACGACATAACCACTATTTCTCTTCAATTTATTCAAATAAATTGGTAACCAATACTCAAATAAAGTAACATAAATGAGCGATCAAATGAAAACCGTCTTCAYTTGTGTAAACCGTGCAAACCACCTTCATCCATCGATTTTATTGTTTAATCTTATGAAATTTTTTCATGAAATTGTTTAATCTTGTGAAATTATTTCATATAATACTTTTTTTGATGAAATTTGTTTCATATATGGTTGTGAAATTGTTTCATATAATACTTAATAAAATTTTAATGAAATTGTTTCATATATTTCTCTAAAATTAAAATAATGAAGATGATAATATCTATGATTAATACCCTCTACAATAAAAATGATTAATTAACCTCTCATAATTGTAAAAAAACTTAACAAAATGAAAAATTATGATTGAATGAATGAGGTTTGCACGGTTTGTACAAATTGAGTGGTTTGCATTTGATCGCATATATGGGTTGGGTTCACGTGAGACCAAGGGTTTTTCGTGAGACCCATAAGACCAATTTATGTTCATTGATCAACTTTATAAGTTAATGATCTAATGGTTTAAAGTTGCACGGTGACAATTTTGTGATTATTGAGAAGTCTCGTGACAATTTTGTGATTATGAATGTTCAAATTATAGATCTAATTCAAGGGTTAAAAATTGATCTTACGGGTCTCACAAAAAACCTTTGGTCTCACATGATCCCAAGTCTATATATATATATATATATATATATATATCATTTCCATTTTTATATTCTACAACACTTGATAGATCCATTGACTTTGATCTTCATAATTAATTTTAATATATTGACTTGTAGGAATAGACAGGACGTTTCAATCTTTTTAAAGACCTTGTTATATTCAAAACTTTTGATTACCCTGTATAAATGAGATAACAGATAATATATGTTAAGAACAAAAATGAGCTAAACCTAAAACGAATAACAATCTGAAACTGAACGTAAACCATTAATGATTTGATCTTAAAACCAAACAACTAACGGTTTGAACCTAAATAACTTCGGCTATAATTTTACACAAGTCTTTTAACACATGTAAATTTGGGACCCATAATTTTGAGAGCCTCTTCAAAATCTCACATTTAACATGTTAAAGGACGGTCATGAAAATCGATGACCTTAATATGATGTTAGGATTAACGAAATTAAGAATTCCCTGCACTAGTCTTCCTTAATTTTTTCAACCACCTTCTTTTCTAATAATTTGTGAAGACCAAAAGGACCAATGAAGAAACGCTGACTTTATCTATGGATGATGGATCTATATATATATATATATATATATATGATATCTGATCCAAATTTCACACTCATCCATGCATTTTGAAATGGGGAAGTTAGTTGTATCAACTGCTGCATCTTGCTTTGTTTTTCTTCTTTTCTTGTCATCTGGGAAAGCTGCTGGTCGTGTGCATTATGATAATAATAATGATCAGTTGCTGCTCTCAGATGGTACTGTGAGTGATCATGGAGATGGACATGACTCCTTTCTGCATGATCATCTCAAACGAATGGAATCGGAAACGGAAGGGAATTCATGCCATCAAATGTTTGGGGTTTTACCATGTTCAACAACTGTCGTAGGTACCATGTTTCTTGTTGCAGTATACGACTACTTGTTGTATCTTGGAGAATCCCTTGTTAGTCATGATGCAAGAGATCTTCTCCTTGGCAATGGCTTCTGCAGTGCAGTTTTCTTCCAGCTTCTTGATTCTTCACCTGAACCTCTTGTTCTTGCTGGTATACACACATATCTATCTTCTCCCTCCATCTCAACCACACACATATATATATATATATATGTATATATATGTATGTATATACTTAGGGTTATATGTAGAGTGAGTTGGGAATGGTTTTGTTTTTGCAGCAAGTGTATATTGGAGTGAGAATGAAGCTGTTGAAGAACATCTTGCAATAGCAGTTGGGTTGTTGGTTGGATCACCAATCTTGCTTCTCACAACTGTATGGGCATACTGCTTACTCTTTGGCAGCCAGAAGTTTGGTTATGAAGAAAAAAGCACAAACATTATTCATGGGTTACGACAACAATGGACTGGTTTAATTTCTTTCTGAATTCTTGATTACGTTTTGATATCGAATTACTCTCTTCGAATAAAATGAATCTCAAAGGATTTAAACTAATTGAAACTTCAAGATTAATTAGAATCCACATTCCAATTCGAATACTTTGTTTTTTACACCAAATGCTAAATTTCATACCATTTTGCTTCCATGGGTGGTGTCTGATTGGTTTGAGCTCGGCTCCAAAGGTCAAAAGTACTTGGAGGTCTCAGGTTCAAATCCAAGGAGGAATGAAAATCCCCTTGTGGCCATGGAGGTTCAAATGCGGTGACTCTGAGCTATCTGCAAAGCAGGTGGTCGTCCTGAGATTAGTCGGCTCACATAGCGGATTGGATATCCAAGTTAATAAAACAACAAAATTTCATACCATTTTGCTTCCATGGGTTGTTCATTTTTTACAACATTTTTTTTGATTAACCTGTGTATCTAACCCGCTATGCGAGCCGACTAATCCTAGGGCGACCACCTGCTTTGCAGATAGCCCAGAGTCATCACATTTGAACCTTCGTGGCCACAAGATGATTTTTATTCCTCGGATTTGAAATAATAAAATGCTAATTAAATTTGATGTAATCCTATTTATTTATACCATTTTCCCCTAATTTTTATAAGTTAAATATTACTTACTTTTTTAAATAAATTAAAACAGAATAATATATGTTTAATTTAACACGACAACATAATCAACGAATAATGTTTAAATGTATATGTACTATTTTTAATTATACATGTTAATCTAACTTCTATTAATTATCAAGTGTTTGTTTTATGTGAATTGATAATTTAGTTTGAAATTAATTATGAATAGAATAATTTATTAAGCTAAAGTAAAGCAACTTTAATTTGTAAAGTCAATGTACATAACGATATATTATTGAAAATTTAAATAATCAAAGGTATAAAAAGAATAGTTGATTTAATCCAAAGCCGGTTATTTCTCTAATTTAGCATCACATGTGTATCATATATGATGCAATGATAAGATCACGTGTGATTGTCTATAATAAAAGAATCTTCTTGCGTTCTCGTGAGAAGAGAAGTTATGGTGAAATACGTAAGAATAGATCTTCATCCTTGGATCAAACTTAATTGAATGTCAACACTAATGCGGTGCACCAAAATGCATCATCTCAAATCCCTTCTAAAGTGCAATTCATACGTAGACATGAGATTAAAAGTGATCAATGTTTCAGATCTTTTCTTACCTTTGTTTACTATAACTTCACTTCTCATACGATCCTTTGCCTATATGTATGTATGTATGTTCAAGGGAAAACTCCAAAAAATGAAAATCAAAGAACACTTTAGTAACCATTCATTTGGAAGATATGCATATGTGCATATAAGTAATTGAAGTTGTTTCTTGGTTTTTATGCACGTTTGCATGTTATGCATATGTGCATACTAGACAAATTGCTTATACGAATTACTTGTATACACATATGACGAACAATTACCATTGTTTTCTTTGGTTTTTCATTTTTTTGGAGTTTTCCCTCAAACCTGACTATAATATATATATATATATATATATAGAGAGAGAGAGAGAGAGAGAGAGAAAGAGARAGAGAGAGAGAGATAGAGAGAGAGAGAGAGGGGTTACATTGCCCTAATGTTGAAATGACAAGAAAAAAATAGAAAAAGATAGGTTATATAGACACTAACTAATTTAATGTGGATATTCTAATAAGTAATAAGCTTATACAATTTGTATTAATTAGAGTGAATGTTTTTACAGGTTCTGGTGTTGTTACGGATTCAGAAACGAGTCTTCGTGCAAGATTTATGCTTGTTTCTTTGATTCCATTTGCAGTCATCTTGATACCTATGGCAGTTGGTGTTTCAAGTGCTTATGAAAACTTAGTCCTTATTCTGGCTGTTTTAGTAACGGTTCTATGCTTATGCACTTACTTTTTATGGCAGGTATAATGGTTCAACTTCACTTGATTAATTACTGAAAAGTTACATTATGACATTATTTAACAAACATAAGTTAGCTTATATGTTGAGTTTTTGTTTCGATAAAAATAAGCTAGCTTATTGATACTTTAGTTGGAGTAGTGTTCTTGGAGTTTTTTCTGATACTTTTTCAATTATAACTTTAATTAACATCAATTGTTATTTATGACTATTAAGCATAATTAAATAAATATTATAAATATTAATTATTAATAACAACTAATTATTAGTAATGTAAATAAAAATTAAATAAAAGTAATCAA